>NC_056735.1:638245656-638313156 GCF_019279795.1 Protopterus annectens | reverse complement strand
CATTGTGTCCTTGTGAAAGTGACATAGCAACATTTGGGTCACTGAGGAGGCTAGAGAGTATAAGGTATATTGTGCCTAAGCCACAGAATGCCAGTATTGTACAGCTGATGGTGTCCATATATATAAGATAGGCCCAGTCACCCTGCTTGATAATAGTAATGTACCATGACTGGTGACATGTACAGCAAGGAATGGAAATGAATAGGGGCCATATTGAGCAATATACTGTATTGCATCATATAAAGGAGAAATGCTTGCACATGCAGCATGACTATACAAACACACACAACATTTATGCACTCATCTATTCCCACTGTGACATGGATTATTAAATGAACTCCACTGAATAGCAGCCATTCTATTGTCCATGCACAGGCATAGATTTAGAATGATGGACTACATTGTGCCATGCTTATGCGGAAGTCAACAAGAATATAGTAACATGTCTTGTAATTCTTGCCATGGCCATATGTTATATTCCTAAGTTACTTTGCATATTACCCACAGCACTACTGATCTGCAAATGCCATGGAATCCATTATATGTTCTGCTGTAATGGAAAACATAAACATAATATGCAGGTTGGACAACAGGTAGGCAATACTGTAGTAGGACATGATAGGGCTATACATGGAGATGGTAAGGAACAGAGGGATAGTTAATGTCCAGTATAGTATTGATCTACATACTCCCTGCTAAGTAGGTGAAACATAGTACTTGCAGTCCACAGTGGGAATCAAGGCTATACCTGCAAACCAGGTTATTGCCAACAAATTTGAGTATACGTGGATGCATAATGGTGCCTCCAACATCAATTTGCATGCCTTACTCACAAGCACACTCCAGAATGCAGCTAGAATTCATCAAGATAAGAAGCGGAAATACATTTTCCAAGTCATTTTTCCCTGACTGCCCTTACTGAAGCATTTCTAGAATTGTTGTAGCAACAGCACGGCAAACATCAATGTTGCTCAGACAATGTAAGACATTCTGAATAGAGTTCATACATTACTTTTATTTCTGCTCAGAAATCTGACAGTATAATTGAGTAGTAATACATTGCAACTCACTGAAAAGTTCACTTTGTATCCTACTGAATTTAGAAAAAATGTTTCTAAATAAAAGCATTTCCACAAATTTTAACATATTCAGACAAAGGTTGTTCTTTCTAGGCATGGAAACCCAGTTCTCCCATAAGGAATTAAAAGAAAACATTCAATTCTCTGGCATATGAAATGTTAATAGGCAGTGACATTTATAAACCACATATTTTATTTATTTTCCCTTTCAGACTAAAGAAGCTGTAATACTTCAAAGTGTTCTTAGGTCTTACATAAATGTTACCCTATCCATGAAAAGTTAATGGTCATGCACGACAGTCAATAAATAGCAATTCAATTAAAGGAAATTAATGTTTTTGAAAAAAAAAGGTGATAAGAACATAGATTAATGTGTACACCAACTGTCTGAATAATGTTATAGAGACGTTGAGTGTTTTCAATCTCTGCAGTTATCAAAATATTTATGAAATCCCTCCATTTTATATGCTTTACATGCTTCTTCTTATCATAGCAAATGCTTTTTATTTTACTATTCTACCATTATTACTATTTCATCTATTCTACCATTTGTGATGCGTTCACTTTTAAGAGCTTCTTTAAGTGAAACTTAAAAACATTAATTAAACATGGGGAAGGTTTAAGACAGAGATATCTTAAAGTATTACAATTTTCTTACTTAGCATATACTCCGGCAGGGTGTTTACATCCAAGAAAATTAGACTTTTGCTCACTTTCTAACACTCTATATAATGTTCCCATATTTCTGGAAAAGCCTACCTAATATTAATGCCATACCCAACACATGAGGTCATTTCCCTATACTGGACTTTCATGTGGTGTAATGCTCATAGTGTATGCTGGTGAGTATGCTGGCTCCCTGCCACTTCTGAAAGTGTTAATCAAAAGTTTTATTGGTGTCTCACCTCATATATTTTTATGCAGTCTTTTGTAGTTGACTCCTAGATTTATGGCAGTAATTCTAAAGATGTTGTATGTGCTTCATTGTGTTACCAGTACATACTGAATGAGACGATGAATTCAAATTCTGTGGAACATCTGTTTTATTAAGCTACAAAAATTGTTTCTGTAAGCCAGCCCCACAAATACATTAAATAATGAGAGTATGGTGATACTTTTTAAGGTCATTTTTGAGAAAATTATCTTTTATCATTCTTTGTTAATTTAATCTACATTGCTAATTTTTGGAAAAGTAAATAACAATTTCTTATTTGATTATCTCCCAGGGAATGGTAATCAAATGCTGAATTTTAGTCCTTTGTGAAACTATATCAGGTAAACTCCAGCACCTACAGGGGAAAGAAAATACAGTCGATAAAGACAGAAGGACAGCTTATGAATTTACCAGGGAATAAATGAGGTCTGATATATGAAGCATAAATATTTGTATTGACATGAGTGTTCTGCCCGTATTTTGCAAAAGTTTTTAAGTTTGCACTTTGCTGTCACACATCCAAATCCTAAAAAAGTGTAAGACAATTTAAGAAAGAAACTGAAATCAGCCACACCCATGATATACCAGCTGTCTCAGTACTGGATAAGACAGTACTTAATGCAAGGAACATTTATGGACTAAACATGCATTAGCTGAATAATCCAGAGGCCCCATTCTAAAGGAAATGAACAACCCAAACAAAAATGTATAAAAACATGACACCAACATGTAGAGATTTTATATATATATATATATATATATATATATATATATATATATATATATATATATATATGACACCAAAATGTAGAGATTTTATATATATATATATATATATATATATATATATATATATATATATATATATACGGGTCTAGGACTATTCACTGAAAGCACATTTCACTGAAACACATTTGACTGTGCACAATTCACTGAAAGCTCAATTCACTGAAAACACAATTCACTGAAAGACATTTCACTCAAAGTTATATATGGCCTTTTCCCCACTGTAGTGCGACCCTGGAGATAGTATATATAGTAAGGGGGGGGCATCATCCCAACATTGGGGGGTGTGGGGGGTGTAGCCCCCCCACCTATTTTAAATATTTTGAACTATATACATGAATACTTGCAATTCCAATAAATTACTCTTATCTGAACATAATATATATCCAAATTATGTGGGGGGCTATGTCCCCCACACCCCCCTTACTATATATACTAACTCCAGGATTGCACTACAGTGGTGAAAAGGCCATATATAACTTTCAGTGAAATGTGTTTCAGTGAATTATGTTTTCAGTGAATTGAGCTTTCAGTGATTTGTGTACAGTCATTTGAGTTTCAGTCAAATGTGCTTTCAGTGAATAGTCCTAGACCCATGTATATATATATATATATATATATATATAGAGAGAGAGAGAGAGAGAGAGAGAGATGATATAGATATATAGAGATAGAAATATGTATCCATATATATAAACATATAAATACGTATGTTTATATATACGTATGAAATGCTCCACACACAGAGGAACAGCAGTGGTCATGTAGTTGTAGTTACATTGCAGAAAAAAATGGGAACACACAGGACCCCACAACATTTAAACACGTAAAGGTGATATGCACAACTAAGGTATAACAATGTCCATAAGTAAAACAGAACAAAATTACAGGAGACAGTTAGCCAACAACAATGTGTAACATCCGGGGTTTTGTTTGAATACACGGTGATGCACCTCTAATGAACATAACAAGGGAAAGTATAAAATAAATACTTGTACATAATGTAAGAACACTCAATTAGATGGGTAATAACAGCTAAGATATATGATTGTGAGCTTTGTTTGACAATATGTATGTATTGTCATTGGGGAGTTGCTAAACTGAATCTGTAACACTCATTCCTGTGCCTTTGCAGCACTGTTGTAACAAACTGTGAGTTTTCTCCTGGGTATCTGCATGACTGAAGTAGCCAAAGATTTCCTGCTCTGCTGGTTCTTGTAACTGAAAGATACAGAACAGGAACCATAAGGGTTTCTCAGCAGCTTATTCAGTTGCACCAGGTGAATATCAAGCTAATGCATTGCATGGATAACAGCACCTTACACGAGGACAAAGCACAGATAATAGCACCTAACACATCAGGATGAAGCATGGATAATAGCACCTCACACACCAGGATGAAGCATGGATAATAGCACCTAACACACCAGGACGAAGCATGGATAATAGCACCTTACACACCAGGATGAAGCATGGATAATAGCACCTTACACACCAGGACAAAGCATGGATAATAGCACCTTACACACCAGGATGAAGCATGGATAATAGCACCTTACACACCAGGATGAAGCATGGATAATAGCACCTTACACACCAGGATGAAGCATGGATAATAGCACATTAAACACCAGGATGAAGCATGGATAATAGCACCTTACACACCAGGATGAGGCATGGATAATAGTACCTCACACACTAGGATGAAGCATGGATAATAGCACCTTACACACCAGGATGAGGCATGGATATAAGCACCTTACACACCAGGATGAAGCATGGGTAATAGCACTTACACTCCAGGATGAAGCATGGATAATAGCACATTACACACCAGGATGAAGCATGGATAATAGCACCTTACACTCCAGGATGAAGCATAGATAATAGCACCTAACACGCCAGGATGAAGCATGGAAAATAGCACATTACACACCAGGACGAAGCATAGATAATAGCACCTTACACACCAGGATGAAGCATGGATAATAGCATTTAACACTCCAGGATGAAGCATGGATAATAGCACCTAACACACCAAGATGAAGCATGGAAAATAGCAGCTTACACACCAGGATGAGCAATGGATAATAGCACCTCAAACACCAGGATGAAGCATGGATAATAGCACATTACACACCAGAATGAAGCATGGATAATAGCACCTTACACACCAGGATGGAGCACTGCTAATAGAACCATACACTCCAGGATGAAGCATGGATAACAGCAACTTACACACCAGGATGAAGCATGGATAATAGCACCTTACATTCCAGGAGAAAGCATGGATAATAACACCTTACACACCAGGATGAAGGATGGATAATAGCACCTTACACTCCTGGATGAAGCATGGATAACAGCACCTTACACACCAGGATGAAGCATGGATAATAGCACCTTACACTCCAGGATGAAGCAAGGATAATAGCACCTTACACTCCAGGACAAAGCATGGATAATAGCACCTTACACTCCAGGATGAAGCATGGAAAACAGCACCTTACACTCCAGGATGAGGCATGGATAATAGCACCTTACACACCAGGACGGAGCATGGATAATAGCACCTTACACTCTAGGACAAAGCATGGATAACAGCACCTTACACTCCAGGATGAAGCATGGATAACAGCACCTTACACTCCAGGATGAAGCATGGATAATAGCACCTTACACACCAGTATGAAGAATAGATAATAGCACCCAACACACCAGGATGAAGCATGGATAATAGCACCTTAGACACCAGAATGAAGCATGGATAATAGCACCTTACACTCCAACATGAAGCATAGATAATAGCACCTAACACACCAGGATGAAGCATGGATAATAGCACATTACACTCCAGGATGAAGCATGGATAATAGCACATTACACACCAGGACAAAGCATGGATAATAGCACCTCACACACCAGGATGAAGCATAGACAATAGCACCTTACACACCAGGATGAAGCATGGATGATAGCACCTTACACTCCAGGATGAAGCATGGATAATAGTATCTTACACACCAGGATGAGGCATGGATAATAGCACCTTACATTCCAGGATGAAGCATGGATAATAGCACATTACACACCAGGATGAAGCATGGATAATAGCACCTCACACACCAGGATGAAGCACAGATAATATCACCTTACATACCAGGATGAAGCATGGATAATAGCACCTTACACTGCAGGATGAAGCATGAATAATAGCACATTACACACCAGGATGAAGCATGGATAATAGCATTTTACACACAAGGATGAAGTACAGATGACAGCACCTTACACTCCAGGATGAAGCATGAATAATAGCACATTACACAACAGGATGAAGCATGGATAATAGCACCCCACACACCAGGATGAAGCATGGATAATAGCACCACACACACCAGGAATAAGCATGAATAATAGCACCTTACAGTCCAGGATGAAGCATGAATAATAGCACATTACACACCAGGATGAAGCATGGATAATAGCACCTTACACACCAGGATGAAGCATGGATAATAGCACATTACACACCAGGATGAAGCATGGATAATAGCACCATACACTCCAGGATGAAGTATAGATAATAGCACCGAACAGACCAGGATGAAGAATGGATAATAGCACATTACACACCAGGATGAAGCATAGATAATAGTACCTAACACACCAGGATGAAGCATGGATAATAGCACATCACACACCAGGATGAAGCAAAGATAAGAGCACCTTACACACCAGGATGAAGCATGGATAATAGCACATTACACACCAGGATGAAGCATGGATAATAGCACTTTACACACCAGGATGAAGATTGGATAATAGCACATTACACACCAGGATGAAGCATAGATAATAGCACCTAACACACCAGGATGAAGCATGGATATTAGCACCTCACACAGCAGGATGAAGCATAGATAATAGCACCTTACACTCCAGGACGAAGCATTGATAATAGCACATTACACACCAGGATGAAGCATTGATAATAGCACAGTACAGACCAGGATGAAGCATGGATAATAGCACCTTACACTCCAGGATGAGGCATGGATAATAACACCTTACACTCCAGGATGAAGCATGCATAATAGCACATTAAACACCAGGATGAAGCATGAATAATAGCACCTCACATACCAGGATGAAGCATAGATAACAGCACCTTACATACCAGGATGAAGCATGGATAATAGCACCTCACACACCAGGATGAAGCATAGGGAATAGAACCTTACAATCCAGGATGAAGCATGGATAATAGCACCTTACACACCAGGACGAAGCATGGATAATAGCACATTGCACATCAGGATGAAGCTTGGATAATAGCACATTACACACCAGGATGAAGCATAGATTATAGCACCTAACACACCAGGATGAAGAATGGATATTAGCACCTCACACAGCAGGATGAAGCATAGATAATAGCACCTTACACACCAGGACAAAGCATGGATAATAGCACATTACACACCAGGATGAAGCATGGATAATGGCACCTTACACACCAGGACGAAGCATGGATAATAGCACATTACACACCAGGATGAAGCATGGATAATAGCACCTAACACACCAGGATGAAGCATGGATAATAGCACCTTACACTCCAGGATGAAGCACTGATAATAGCACCTTACACACCAGGATGAAGCATTGATAATAGCACAGTACAGACCAGGATGAAGCATGGATAATAGCACCTTACACTCCAGGACAAAGCATGGATAATAACACCTTACACTCCAGGATGAAGCATGCATAATAGCACATTGCAGAGCAGGATGAAGCATGAATAATAGCACCTCACACACCAGGATGAAGCACAGATAACAGCACCTTACATACCAGGATGAAGCATGGATAATAGCACCTTACACACCAGGATGAAGCATGGATAATAGCACCTCACACACCAGGATGAAGCATAGATAGTAGCACCTTACACACCAGGATGAGGCATGGATAATAGCACCTTACACAACAGGATGAAGCATGGATAATAGCACCTTACACTCCAGGATGAAGCATGGATAATAGCACCTTACATTCCAGGACAAAGCATGGATAATAACACCTTACACACCAGGATGAAGGATGGATAATAGCACCTTACACTCCAGGATGAAGCATGGATAACAGCAAATTACACACCAGGATGAAGCATGGATAATAGCACCTTACACACCAGGATGAAGCATGGATAATAGCACATTCCACACCAGGATGAAGCATGGATAAAATCACCTCACACACCAGGATGAAGCATGGATAATAGCACCTCACACACCAGGAATAAGCATGAATAATAGCACATTACATACCAGGATGAAGCATGGATAATAGCACCTTACACACCAGGATGAAGCATCGATAATAGCACCTTACACACCAGGATGAAGCATGGATAAGAGCACATTACACACCAGGATGAAGCATGGATAATAGCACCTTACACTCCAGGATGAAGCATAGATAATAGCACCTAACACACCAGGATGAAGCATGGATAATAGCACATTGCACACCAGGATGAAGCATAGATAATAGTACCTAACACACCAGGATGAAGCAAGGATAATAGCACCTCACACAACAGGATGAAGCATAGATAATAGCACCTTACACACGAGGACAAAGCATGGATAATAGCACATTACACACCAGGATGAAGCATGGATAATAGCACCTTACACACCAGGATGAAGCATAGATAATAGCACCTAACACACCAGGATGAAGCATGGATAACAGCACATTACACACCAGGATGAAGCATAGATAATAGGACCTTACACACCAGGATGAAGCATGGATAATAGCACCTTACACACCAGGATGAAGCTTGGATAATAGCACATTACGCACCAGGATGAAGCATAGATAATGGCACCTAACACACCAGGATGAAGCATGGATATAAGCACCTCACACACCAGGATGAAGCATAGATCATAGCACCTTACACACCCGGACGAAGCATGGATAATAGCAAATTACACACCAGGGTGAAGCATGGATAATAGCACCTTACACACCAGGACGAAGCATGGATAATAGCACATTACACACCAGGATGAAGCATGGATAATAACACCTAACACACCAGGATGAAGCATGGATAATAGCACCTTACATACCAGGATGAAGCATGGATAATAGCAACTTACACTAAAGGACGAAGCATTGATAATAGCACATTACACACCAGGATGAAGCATTGATAATAGCACAGGACAGACCAGGATGAAGCATGGATAATAGCACCTTTCACACCAGGATGAAGCATGCATAATAGCACCTCACACACCAGGATGAAGCATAGATAACAGCACCTTACCTAGCAGGATGAATCATGGATAATAGCACCTCACACACCAAGATGAAGCATAGGTAATAGCACCTTACACTCCAGGATGAAGCATAGATAATACCACATTACACACCAGGACGAAGCATGGATAATAGCACATTACACACCAGGATGAAGCATGGATAATAGCACCTAACACACCAAGATGAAGCATGGATAATAGCACCTTACATTCCAGGATAAAGCATGGATAATAGCAACTTACACTCCAGGACGAAGCATTGATAATAGCACATTACACACCAGGATGAAGCATTGATAATAGCACAGTACAGACCAGGATGAAGCATGGATAATAGCACCTCACACACCAGGATGAAGCATAGATAACAGCACCTTACATACCAGGATGAAGCATGGATAATACTACCTCACACACCAGGATGAAGCATAGGTAATAGCACCTTACACTCCAGGATGAAGCATGGATAATAGCACATTACACACCAGGATGAAGCATAGATAATAGCACATTACACACCAGGATGAAGCATGGATAATAGCACCTTACACACCAGGATAAGGCATGGATAATAGCACCTTACACTCCAGGATGAAGCATGGATAATAGCACCTTACACACCAGGATGGAGCATGGCTAATAGCATCTAACACTCCAGGATGAAGCATGGATAATAGCACCTAACACACCAGGAAGGAGCATGGCTAATAGCACCTTACACTCCAGGATGAAGCATGGATAACAGCACCTTACACAACTGGATGAAGCATGGGTAATAGCACCTTACATTCCAGGACAAAGCATGGATAACAGCACCTTACACACCAGGATGCAGCATGGATAATAGCACCTTACACACCAGGATGAAGCATGGATAATAGCACATTACACACCAGAATGAAGCATGGATAATAGCAGCTCACACACCAGGATGAAGCATGGATAATAGCACATTACACACCAGGATGAAGCATGGATAATAGGACATTACACACCAGGATGAAGCACAGATAATAGCACTTAACACACCAGGATGAAGCATAGATAATAGCACCTTACATACCAGTATGAAGCATGGATAATAGCACCTTACACTCCAGGATGAAGCATGGATAATAGCACCTCACACACCAGGATGAAGCATAGGTAATAGCACCTTACACTCCAGGAGGAAGCATGGATAATAGCACATTACACACCAGGTTGAAGCATAGATAATAGTACATTACACACCAGGATGAAGCATGGATAATAGCACCTTACACACCAGGATGAAGCATGGATAATAGCACCTTACACACCTGGATGAAGCATGCATAATAGCACCTCACACACCAGGATGAAGCATAGATAATAGCACCTTACACACCAGGATGAGGCATGGATAATAGCACCTTACACACCAGGATGAAGCATGGATAATAGCCCTTTTCACTCCAGGATGAACCATGGATAATTGCACCTTACACACCAGGACGGAGCATGGCTAATAGAACCTTACACTCCAGGATGAAGCATGGATAATAGCACATTACACACCAGGAAGGAGCATGGCTAATAGCACCTTACACTCCAGGACGAAGCATGGATAACAGCACCTTACACACCAGGATGAAGCATGGATAATAGCACCTTACATTCCAGGACAAAGCATGGATAATAACACCTTACACACCAGGATGAAGGATGGATAATAGCACCTTACACTCCAGGATGAAGCATGGATAACAGCACCTTACATAACAGGATGAAGAATGGATAATAGCACCTTACACACCAAGATGAAGCATGGATAATAGCACATTACACACCAGGATGAAGCATGGATAAAAGCACATTACAGACCAGGATGAAGCATGGATAATAGCACCTCACACACCAGGATGAAGTATAGATAATAGCACCTTACACACCAGCACGAAGCATGGATAATAGCACATTACACACCAGGATGAAGCATGGATAATAGCACCTTACACACCAGGATTTAGCATGGATAATAGGACATTACACACCAGGATGAAGCATGGATAATAGCACATTACACACCAGGATGAAGCATAGATAATAGCACCTAACACTCCAGGATGAAGCATAGATAATAGCACCTTACATACCAGGATGAAGCATGGATAATAGCACCTTACCCTCCAGGATGAAGCATGGATAATAGCACCTCACACACCGCGATGAAGCATTGATAATAGCACCTTACACTCCAGGATGAAGCATTGATAATAGCACAGTACACACCAAGATGAAGCATGGATAATTGCACCTTACACTCCAGGACGGAGCATGGATAACAGCACGTTACATACCAGGACAAAGTATGGATAATAACCCCTTACGCTCCAGGATGAAGCAGAGCATTGTGATCTTCACTCGTATCATGAGCCACTGGAATAGCAATTCAGGCCAGCAGCATCTCTTTCTAGCTGCATTACCATCTTCATGCAGGGGGTGCTACATGCCATCAGAAAATTGTCTGCTAAAAAACTAAAATTGAAACAATCAATTACAGGCAGATGATAATATACATAATCTTGTTAAAAAAAGCAGCAGCAAACTTTCACTAAGTAATATTCCTAAGACAAAAGAAAAAAATTTAAGAAAAAAATCTGTTGCTTACTCTTCTGATAATTTGAATATATTTTTCTTTAGTTAACGTCTCTGTGTGATACTGTCAGGATCAGTCAGGAAAGCATCCATTCAATACAGATCAGTGTTATCCACTGCCAGTAAAATAAATAGGCATTGGTCAACATCAGTGCTACGATATACCAAGCATCAACATTCTACAAAGAGCTATCAAAGGGACCTGACAAACAGCCTATGAAATCCCTTTGCAGGAAGAACAGGAAAATCTCTCTCCTCTTCCTCTTCCTCACACTCCACCTACTCCTCTCAACAATTATCACACTCATAACCAGCATTCAGGAATTTGAATTCATCATTATACTCTCATACATCCTACATTGTCTTAAACTCCTGCATCCCTGCCTACATACCCAACCCTCACTCACAGTCCTCAACCTACATACCCCCCTCACTCACAGTCCTCAACACTCACACTAACCTCCTCACATTAAACACTACACCGCTATGTTTCTTTAATTCATCATCTTTCTCCTCACATTTACTTTCTACCTCTCTCTTCTTCTAAGACTATCATCATTTCACTCACCCTATTTACTTCCGCTACCCTCACCTTCTACATCACCCCACACTCACACCCTCCCCAGCTATACTACAATCCGTTCTAGTCTCTATGGAACTGATATAATCTTACAAAAGAAACTGACCCTACTCCCTACACAACAGCCTTCTTGACTACCATGTCGCCAAATATTTCAGCAATCCGTAAAAGAAGCCCCTGCCTAGCAATTTCCCAGTTCTCTGTAATCTAGTCCTGTGTGGTGATATACATCCTAGCCCCGGCCCTTCTTCCCCTTCTCATAATTCCCCTAACTCCATATCCAAGTGCAAGGTAAAAGAGCCAATGGTCATTTTAGCCTCATTTTGGGGAACTTGAACAGCGGGTTATCAGGCTTGCCTCGTCCTTCTCGTGAGTCCGATAACTTCAACTATAATTTTATAATTACTTACAACTTGGACGCAACTGACATTGTGTCCATCATAAGGAAGAATTGGTGTTTATTAACCACTGAGTCAACAGGAGTACCTGGGCTGGCATTGTACCCTAAGATCACTTTCAGGAGGGGCCTTAACATCAAAAATATTTTGGAGTCTAAAATATCTGGTACCTCCCCCAGATCTGGGATGTACAAGTGTAACATTTGCAGGTACTGTAGATATGTTAAAGCAAGCACAGCCTTTTCCATTAAGTACAAGAAGTTTCTTATTCAAGGAAGATTCAATTGTGCTAGCAATCAGGTGGTGTATTTGGCCCAGTGTTCTGTTTGCCCTGGCTTCTATGTTGGCAAGACCGACAGGAAGCTACAAGAACGGTTATACAAACACTTATATGCCATCAAGAAGGGGAAAGTAGACAATGCACTGGCTAAACACATTCTAGACAACCCAGGTCATGAATTTTCATTTTTGGTGCTTGACCAACTTTATGATGGAGGCACAGGGGGTCCTGATTCTCTGAGACTTGAATGCAAGGAGTTGATGTGGCAACTCAGATTGGAAGCTTACCACCTACCTGGACTAAACAGCATGCTTTCTATTAGTTGCTTTCTTAAACTGAGAAGCCTAGTTAGGTGAAGCTTCTTAGACTGACTTAATCCCCTTGGGAATGACCACCTTTTTAGCTATTTTATGGGGATTGTTTCTTTCTTCGTTTTTTTGATTGCTAAAATGGTTTAGTGCTACTCTGTTATTATTGGTTTTATTTTTTAATGTCTTTATCAATGGTTACATTGTGATCCATTATTTTAAGCGGGGGATGTGTAGTTTAATCGTTCATCAGAATAGTCTTTTATGTAAGGGACGTCAGCCTCCTAGTAACGGACGCTACACACAATATACAATCAATATATAATATATAACTTTTTTTTTTTTTTTTGCTACTAATACTGCTATTATTATCAGATGGTTATGATAACAACATAACAATGTTAAGCATACATTTCCAAGGTATACTCATAGATGTATTTTGTATATTTTATATCAACTCATGGTTTGTAGTCTTCCATCGAGTTGTGTTACCATCTGAATGACATTTTGATTTATTTACATGGCTTTTTTAAAACAGGCGCTACACACATATACTTTTCCTGGGTTTACCACTTGTGTGTTTATAGTGTCTACCAGGTATTTAAGATTGTATACATGCTATGTTGGTGGTGTAAATTTAGAGTATTAGTTTGATTACAAACATTCAGGGCTGGTCATGTTGATCTTATACAAATGGTGATGCACAGTTTTTCTGTGGTTAAGTTTTTTAAGTGCATTGATGTGCAATTTTCAGGTGTGTCCACAAGGGGGAATGTTTGATTGGAGCTATGATGCTTAAATAATGGGACATATGTATTGTTCTTTGTTTTTAGTTTGCTTTCTGAAGAAGTTGGTGCAGAGCACCGACGAAAAGCTTGGTTTTAAGCTTAATAAAATTCCTGTTTGGTATTTTCGTTTATTGGCGTTCTTTACAGACATTTTTTGGATTATTAGGAGTCCTGAATATAACCTCTGGATTACTAGGAGCTTTTTAGAGGTGTAGCAACCTGCAACGGTGGTATTTATCAGTTTGTACTTCCATATTTATACCCGACTGTAAAACATTATTACTGTTTCTGCTATTACTTTCTTTTCATGTGAAAGTACTGCTCAAAATACTTTATTCTATGTATCAACATTTTCACTTTTGCATGTAATTAAGGATCATTTGTATGTAATTGATGAAATCATATTATTGTTCAAAATGTCCTACGTATTAACATTTTTACTTTTGTATGTAATTAATGTGGAGCATTTCAACCCGGGCCTCTACTGAAAATGGGCTCTTCCTAGGCCCAGTAGACTTTCCGGGTTAAAAAATGCCATACATAAATAAATAAATAAATAAATAGCGATGTCTCTCCCTAGCACATTGGACAGAATACCTGCTTTTACCACTACCAAAAGCATCTATGCTGAATCAATATGTCTTCCTGCATTGCGGTACAGTAGCCCTGTATATACAGACACACATTTGTCAAATCATGTGTTACTCAACATAGTGTTGCACTGTTACACTATGTATGTATGTATGTATGTATGTATGTATGTATGCATGCCACATAAATGAACAAGATGTCACATGCCTTATGCTAAAAGTTATGTGCATGGCTCACTCCTATACATATGGTTACTGCATTCCATGTAAGAAGTGATTGACAGCCATTGGCACTATCTTGCTTCATTTCTATAACTGCTGCACTAACTGTCTGCTGCTAATGTGATATAAAGCATAGGTAGCATCTTGCACAGCAATGCTTGTAACTTTATTACAAAGGTACAGGGTTTGATTCTCACATTTGAAATGGAAATTATCTAGGCTTACAATGGCTTACATGGACAGCTAGTTTAGTACTTACCTATGAAACTATATAGAGTCAGCTGAGTAAAAACCTCTGTTGACTAGGTGCATTGTTTACTCAAGAAAAGAGTCTTGCCTAGTGAATACCTCACCATAACTAGAAACCTTGTGCCTGTTGTACTTCTGTATATATATATATATATATATATATATATATATATATATATATATATATATATATATATACATATACATACATATATATATATATATATATATATATATATATATATATATATATATATATATGTATATGTATGTATATACATATATATGGGTCTACTTCATATGATTGACCGTCCATTTGATCAACATTCATTTGGTTGACAGCTCATTTGGTCGACAACCAATATTCAAGGCAATTAACATGGTTTTGCCCCCCTCCCCAATGTTGTGCGACCCAGGAGGTGATATATATAGTTAGGGGGTGTCGAGGGCACAGCCCCCCCACCTATTTTCATTTAAAATCATGAAAATACAAGAAAAACTACACATTTTAAACAAAAATAGGTGGGGGTCTTTGCCCCCACACCCCCCCTAACTAGATATAACAACTCCAGGATTGCACAACATTGGAGAGGGGGGGGAGGGCAAATCCCTGTTAAGTGCCTTGCCTATGAACATATTTTGCAGGAATTATATGCCACGTGGTGTAGGTGGTTCCAGCACCATATGTAGATTTATGGGTACAGTACCGTATGGGTGCATTGAGGCTATACATACTAGAAAATGTTACCTCTGTTCATACAGAGAGAGAGAGAGAGAGAGAGTGAGAGTGAAGAGTCAATGGTTATAATCATGTGCATGCCAGAGTAAAGTATGTACACCCTATGATTGACATGTTTTGTCCTTTGGTGTACATGTGCCGTAATGGTCAAAGAAAAGTTCATTAGCAAGGAGAAGGAACTGCTACTGGAATCCCACTGCACACATGGTATGTACCTTCTAAGCAAAATTTCTGCAGACAAGTAGTACTGGGACAAATTTTGGCAAGGACTGCTGCATAATGTTGATGCTGTGAGTGGCCGAGTAGATATCTACAATCGGTGTTCTAGATGGTTACCAACATGATACTCTTTGAAAAGATAAAGGTTGGGAAATACAGGCAGACATTCCCACCAGAGGGATTGGACCACCAGTACAGAAGCATCTAACAGAGGTTAAAAAGATTTTGGTGCAACATTTCCACAAGTAGATTGGCCTCTAAGACATTGGCACTGATTTGATATTGGAGTAAGGCTTACCCCCACCAATCAACCATGCATAATTAGGGGGAACACCATGTTATTAATGTTTATTATAGTAGACTTTAGGACATACCATGCATGACTGAAGAGAGGGATTGACTATGATCCACCTGCATATTTATTGTAGGCACCTTTAATCTACAGGTAAAGCATCCATCACATCGAAGTATGTCTTCCAACATATTATACAACACTGTTTCCATGTGTAACAATATGTATGCCATGAAGAAGATGGATGCACATATATGTGGACAAAAATGGTGTCATGTGCTTTCATGGCTTCACGTGTTTCACTGATAGGGGGTCCAGCAAAGCAATACAACACAGAGCTGAAGTTAACAGACCACTTCTATCAGATAATGAAGGGAGCACGCAAGTGGCACAAGTGATCTACCTAGACAACATATGCAACACTACAAGAGGAGGAGATGCACACATCCACCATTACTGAAGACAATGTAGAAGTAGTGGCTAGGTATATGGCTTCACCATGCCATGACCAATATCCTGTACCTGAGAAACCACACTGGCCTCTGTTTGTACCCTCTGACCAAACAGAATTTGAAATGTGCACCTTCTCTAATGTGGACATAGCCACCATAGAGAAAAGATGGATGGGGATGATGTATCACCATGACTCCAGCAGTGCCTCTAATATGTTTGTAATGCTCAGAATCAACCAGTGGATTTGCAGAGATGGCTGCCAGAGGTAACATTTTGGAGATGGCGAGTGTGATCCACGGCTCAAGGGAGGACAAAGATACTGCAAAGATACTTTGAATGTTGGCACAGGATACAATACTTCTGCTTAGGTCACTGGTTATAAATGAGTGGTTCTACTTTTCTGGGCACAAAAATATCTCCTTTATTCTCACACTCACCCAGATCTGCAATAGGGACATGAATCCTACTTCCTTAAATCAAATTCAGTCTTCCTCTTATAACAGAAGCATCTAATAAAAAAAAAAAACACAATTCAAGCACTAGGAAACAAAGTATATAGAATTATTACACACTGTCCAAGAAATGAACACTGTATATCACTAAAAAATCTCACTTGCTCCCAGTGCTCTTAGGATCACAACTGCTTACATTATACTCTTCTCTATCAACTTCAAAAGTAATAAGATATACCCACACATACAGACTAAGAAACATGAACCACTAGAGCCCTAAAATACAAATCCCACACTCTAAGGTACAGATAAATGACCACGCATTCATAGGCCCAAACTGGTGGAGTCCCTTCTACCTGAAACGAAAGACTCATTCAATTCTCTTTCCAAGTTCTGTTATCTACTAAAATCACATTTAGTTAATCAATCAGATTATACCTGTTATCCCTCAGGTCACATCACTCAAGCCTACTTTAACTCTTCTCCAATTTAACTCAACCATTAAGATCCTTTGTTCCTTTTACTATCTCTAATTTATTTTATTCTAACATCTCAAATATTTTGAAACCTTTGCACATATTCTAAATTAATACTTTGGATTTATTATGTATCCAAATCAGTAATCAGCCATAGCACTGTTTTATTGTCATTTATGTATTATACAATGACTGGCCATTAGTATTCAAAAATAAGCATGCTGATTGGTCAGCACAACCAGTGTGCCCGTTGAAATCCAGTTGCCCAGATTTTTTTCCATTGGTATATACTGTAACTTTTACATTTTTTTAAACACAAATAAATATTTAAAATTAGAACTCTGGAATCCGGACAAGGAGAGAGATAGGATGGAAAAAAAACTAGGAAAATCAGGTACATTATTCAAAACTAAAAACACATACCTGATTTTTATTGTATTTTCTCCATTCTGTCTCTCTCCTACCCTAAAATGTCTGAACGTTTTTTTTATTATTTAAAAAAAAAGGAGCAATGCAGACCTTCCTTTCTCCATTGCTTCTTTTCCAAAGCACTGATGAACTGGGTAACGCTTGCGTATTACATCAAAAAAGCAACAGGATATGCAGCAAAAGCAGAAGGACACCACAGCACGATTATACAAAGACATTATTTAAGAAAAGTACGTAATTTATTTCTTAAATAGTGTCATTGTATAATAGCAATAACTAACTTCATGGTGTGGTATATTAAGATTTACCCATGGTTGGCTTTAATTAATCATTCAGGCTTCACCCTCATGATTAAACCACACCAACCTGAGTAAATCTTAATATACCACATCGACATCATCGGTTATTGCTATATTACTGTACTCTTGTCTATTTTGTATGTCTGATCAGTTTTTGACACTGGACAGAGAATATAATTGGCCAGAACTGATCAATGCTCTACCTCTGTAAATAAATTCAAATAAACAAATAAATGTTGTCTATAAAGGTACATCCCTGAGACATATTGCAGCTGACATTTAGTCTCCTGCAGACCGTGCACTCCATGGCTATGACAGGGGATTGGATATGATGAGGTCAGCACAGGCTGTTCCATGTAAGACTGTACAGACCATTGGTAGGGAGTCATCATTGTCACCTATGGATGCATGGCCAGCTACACCTGTTTATGAACATTACCCTTGTCATTGGATGTGTCACTCATTGGGATCAACATATGGGATGACTTTGAAGGGTGAATCTGCATAGTCCTGTAGCTCTTCCCTGCCACAGTCCAGATCCAGCCCTAATACTACAAGCCGACATGTTAAACAGCAGTAAAAATCACACAGTGGCAGCCAAGCTTCACAACTGATAGATGTGATCCCTGACTCACCACAACATCTCAGAGAATGTGGCTACAATGTTTGCATCCTTAACCATATCCCAAATTAAAGTATTGCAGCCACCTGTCTTTGTATTCCTCTGTTTATGCAAATAATGATGACAGTGTCCTACCCACTTCTTAACCTTTGTGAATATCTTATCTAATGTGCAGTGTGGTGAGTCCATGTGCTGCCCTGCATAGCCTGGGTGTGATCCTATCTGTATCATTTTATGCTGCGTCACTGTATCACGGCCAATAGTTGTGGAACAGACACCTCCTCTTTGCAAGTGCTGCAGTGTATTGTGCCCCCTTCTGCCTCAGCTATGGCTCTGTTGCTGCATGCACCTCCATAAATTCTCTAACTCCTCTTGTACTGCTGTTGTGATTTGTGTGCCAGTTCCTGCCATGATGTTCCCAAGCAGCTCCATTTGTTTATACAATACCATGATATTGAGCATGGCACATGTAACAAAGATCTTGCTGCATTTGTCTGGACTATACTGTAGCACCTTTCATAAGGAGCCTAGTATGCCCATGATATCTCTTCTGTTGAGTACGTGTCATGTTCTGTCTGGTATTCAAGCAGGTGAAGCACCCATTCATAACTGCACTTGTCTGTACCTTCTTTCACTAAATCATCTGGGATGTCAGATAAGAGGATCATTCAGATATGCAGTGGATATGCTGCATCAACTCAGCACTACAAAGAGTGCAGTATGTGGTGTATGTGTATCCCCCACGGTCCAATCATAACTCATCTTTTCCTTAGTATTACATGCAGCATAATCCTGGGTTACATGCCGTGGCTTAATTTCTAACAAAGGCTGCTCTTATTTGATCACTCCCAAAGTGCTTGCAGCACAATTAGTGATGCTGCCTTCAGTACTGTGTATCACCTGGCAGTTAAGGAAGTACAGCTCTTTCCAGTTCAAATGCATCATTTCTTTATCAATTAGTGTATTATATATATATTTCTATGGCTGCTGCCCATTGTTGCAATCACTAGTGGCAAAACTGCCATTTTGCAGAATGCCTCTATGGTTGTTTATCAGTGTTTATGGGGTATCCTGGAAAGTGGTATATCCCTCCATGTACTGCAGTATGCAAGTGAGGACTACATCCACCAGACTTGTTGCATATGACAAGTATGGCTAGTACATCTTCTGTAAGTCACTGCAATGTTCCTGTTTCTACAGTTCAGAGTGAAGCAATACCTTAGTGACTGGTGGTATGGGCCAGTCCAGCAGTCCAGGCAGAGTGAGTTCTCCAGACTTGTAAGCAATGATGTTGAGAATAGCCTTATGGACCTTCGCCAGTAAATGTTCTCTTGAGCAGTCAGCAGATTGGGGCTCTGTCATGCACAGAATTATTGGCACCTCTGCTGCTTAGCTGTCCTGCAGCTCCTGCCCACACCATGCTCTTGTTCATAGTTTGCAAAATCACCCTTTTGTATCTATCTGAAGTCTTCTTCTGTCAATTATCATTATTATTTTATGAGTGTATCATCAGTGTGCTAATCAGTGCAGGTTTTTCATTGCTCATGAGTTTATGGAAACATGATTTTCAGATTTATATTGTAGTGTCCTGTTTTCTTTTGCTCTGTTACTCTGTGTAAAAAAATTCACATATCTAAGTGAGGATTTAATTCCTTTACATGAAATACAGCTGGATTGCATTAGTTCAGTGATTAATAGTATGCTTCACCAGTTTGTGCACACCGGTTCATATCCATTGACATTTGCCTGTCCAATGTTATTCTTTCCTTATTTTCATGCTAAATGAGTAGAACACAAACTTATTCTCAGAAATGGTGAGTTTTTAAATAAATATGTAATTTTAGCTAAGCGATCAAAAATGTTTAATAACAATTAGATTGCAACTCCAAAAATATGATAATCAAAGAAGAGAGAAATCAGATTGAACAACACAATGTTTTTAAGCTTCCTGTGAAGTAAAGATTAGTCCTGGGATTCAATAAACTCCATGTAGGCTTCATTCAAAGACTACATGGAGTTTTCATGTTTGCGCTGTGGTGTGCAGTGAGCAGCAGCGTGCAATGCATACTAATGTCAGGCTGCGAGTCAAAGCTAGGTTTCACAGTTGACAACAGTGTTGCTTGCCAGGAAGCCATATAAAGGAATGTGGATACAATTCTGTTTAAAGCAGAGTAGCTATGGTCTGCAGATATGAAAAGAATACCACAATGACCACCAGGACTTCACAGATAGCTTTCAATCTGTGAGCGCAACACATACCTAACCCGCGCCCTAGCCCTAATTCATCTAATCCGCCCTAACCCTCATATCCACAGAATTGCACACATACCTAACCTGCACCCTTACCCTATCTAACCTAACCTGCACTCAGTCGCACACTTCCCAACCCATAACTTTCCACCACAGCGCTGAAAATACCAAAGCAACAGAAATGGACAACCAAAGTCTTTCCCTAGGAAAAAAATTGGTTTTCTGTTGCTTTGATATTTTCAGCTTTTGCTGAATAGGGGTCGATATTAGAACATTCAAAGTTTTGAAACTTCGATGTTCTAATATAGACCCTATTTGCTGTAGATGTCACATAAAAATAATGCAGAATGAAACTCAAACATACCTCTAAACCTCTTTGAGCAAGACATCTGGACAAAGCCATAAATAATGGGGTGACAAAGGCCGAAAAAAGGGAAATATTTGTAATATTGCTCTTCCAAACGTAGAAATTAGACAGAATAATAGGTTGTACAGTAGCAAGAACTTTCTGATGAGTATGATGTTTGAAACGCAAATGTCTGTCATCAATTTCTTACTTCACACTGCAATGACATGCAAATGATTTCCCAGAAAATCAAAATGCTGTAAGGAAAAGCTCACAAATATGAGACAAAAACTGAACATTCTGCGCAAATCAGGACAGTTGAGAGGTATGCACTCAAATGGATGTAATAGTCACTCACATCAGTCCAGAGATCACCCCAGTGATATGGCATAAAAGCCACAAATTTGATAAACAAAACATCTGGACATCCTGGGAAAATCAAGACAAGGGATTTAGTTTTGTGCCAGCAAACTGGGCTAAACTACAGAAGGTTATATTTG
Organism: Protopterus annectens; assembly: GCF_019279795.1. Taxonomy (NCBI): domain Eukaryota; kingdom Metazoa; phylum Chordata; order Ceratodontiformes; family Protopteridae; genus Protopterus; species Protopterus annectens. The sequence goes on along the minus strand of NC_056735.1, from coordinate 638,290,899 downwards.
ATTTAAAAACATTTTGTTGGAATCTAACACTCAATAGTATGTTTAACCAGAATTTTGATGTTTATGTTAAATTTCAGTAGGAAAAAAACAACCCCGGGATTCATGAAGCTTGCACCAGGCGCAGGCGTAGCGTAGGTGGTATAATGCCAAATATGGCCACCGAACGATTCAGGTACGATCCAATTCCACGTGCACTACCAACGTATGCCATATCTGCGCTGCCCTTGGCACAGGTATGCTAATCACCCCATGTGCAGTACTGCACTATGCAAATGAAGGTACATAGCGATTCTTGAAGTGGTGCAGGCGTAGCGTAAGCCCACAGAAATGTAAACCAAAAAAAAGGTTTACATTTTTCCAAACAGAATATCGGAGCTATGAAAGCAGACCAGACTCATTTATTACAAAGTTAACATATGCCAATGGCTAAATATACAGCCAATGGCATAAGAAATGATGCACAACACCTAAAAAACAACATTTAATGTCATGTCCACAGTAACGCAAAGTACAACCACAGGGCATGTGTGCACAAACAGGAACACAAGGAAAATATACACAAAAGTCATAAAATCGCAATGTAATACAAATCATGATTTCACCATAATACTCAGTGCTATGCATGGTACACCACAACCAAGCTGCAAGGGTTGCTAAGGGTCTGTGACAGTGTTTGGCGCGGTAACTATGAATTAGTAGTCAATGCAAAGGAAATGAGGCAAGTAATAGTGAATCGCAAACATCCCGCCGGACTAAGGATGTACCATACGGCACAGCGCTACAACACCGAGGAGTGGTTTGGAGGTATACATGACATCAGCAGTGGGGTGTGCCACTGTAGCTGTAAGCACATTGAAGCAATGCAAATCCAGCCTGCCCATTGCTAAGCAAAGCCGCAGGATATGGGGTGGGGATGTAGGTATAGCATTGTTTAGCTGAGAGCACATATGGTGCTCGAAAGCGCATGTGTACGCGGATGAAAACGTGCCTGAAACCTGGTAAGTGGACGCACGTGCAGTGCACGATAGCTCAAACAGGAAGGTTAGGGGAAGAAAATCAGGAAATGCAGCAGTAGGGTAATTGGAGTACAACTGAGAAATTAACACCTATTAACTCACAGTGGGCAACTGATGGCAGCTAACAAGTCTGCTCACAGCAACCTGCAGAACAGGATAGGGGAGGTGTCGGATTGCAATGAAAAGAGAACTGTCATAGCAGAGCAAAGCAAACCTGCAGTAGATCGACCATAGAACACATGTCATAAGATAAGCCAGGTTTTGGAAAGTACAAATGAAAGCAGGCTGCTGGATGCATGTCAGAAAATGGGAAGGGAAACGATAAGAAATGTTAAGGGAAGGGCAAGAGGTAATCCACGGCAGCCAAATGTAATTCAAAGGCACCACAATAGCAGTACCTGTGGTAAAACACATAAGATACCCTGTAGCTCCGATGGTACATACACACCCTATGACATCATCAGTGTTCACAGCACAATAGTATAAAGTGGGAAGGCACCTTACACACACCTGTATATTCCCAAACACTGCACCATCGGTGTAAACAGATGGGGAACTTTTACAAAGTACATGTTGGGAGCTGCCATAGCTGTGATTCATCACCATGTGTTAGAGACTGAAGGTGTTGTGGAGGATGATGCTGACAACCACCGCAGGCTCCGGAAGAGGAGAATAGTGTTCAGACCAAGGGTAACCTACCAGGGGCTACATGATCTGGAGATAGTACAGCATTACAGGGTGGAAAGGGATATCTTACAGCAAATAGTTGAGCTGTGCCGGCCACACCTGAGATCCAGAAACAACAGAGGGGAACCCATCCCAGTGGACATGAAGGTATGTGTAAGCTTGCGAATACTAGCCACAGGTACCTTTCAAAGACCAACTGGAGATATAATGGGGATCTGATAGGTATCAGCATCCAGGGTACTACACCAGTTCCTGGATGCTATGTTACCACATGCCAATGAGCATATATACTTCCCCCAAACTCAGGAGGAGTTGGCCAGCAATACGCGTCTGTCCACCAGGTGGCACACTACCGGGAGGTACTGAGTGTGATAGACTGCACACACATACATATCAAGTCACCATCCGGTGAGCCTGGTAGGTGCTACATAAACCGCAAGGGATACCACTCCATCAACTGCCAGGTCGTCTGCAATGCCCAGGGCATTATTATGGATGTGTGTGCCGGAATCCCTGGAAGCTACCATGACTCCCACATCTGGCATGCCTCACAGCTGTATCAGGTATTTGTTTGGGGGACATCCCACATGGCCACCTTGTGGGGGATGCTGGCTATGCACTGGAGCCATGGATGATGACTCCCACGAACACCCTGTGCCAGACCCAGTAGGCAGTCAGAGGCATGCCCAATATGCCCACGCCTTGGCAAAGAGGGAACGTATAGCACATACAATGACAGTGTAGGCCCCTACGGACTGACACTCCTCTCCACCTGCACACACAGTATGGATGGCACAAACACACCACCACCTGTAAATTGTAATGTATAGGGGGCCTACTGTGTGAATCCTACATAGGCAGCCCTCAACCATTGCACACACAACAGCTATTGGAACAAGGAATGTCAACACCTGAACAGTACACACACCTAACAGCATATGTTGATACTGTATGTATAGGTTCCTAGGCACAACGGTAGGTACATGCCCGATTGTCAGAGGCCATTCATCAACCGAGGCAAACAGTGTCTGCTGTCGCCACCACATCGATCAACCAACTGTCCCTCAGTAGAGCAAAGCCAATTGCAGGATCCATGTGTGTAATCACTGTTCCCCACACACTCTGCATGGCTTACCTGGTGTGTAAATGAGGGGCTCCATATAATGTAATCAGGGATGTAGTGGCAAAGCATAGGGAGTACCCATGACAGGTATCTGTCATCCCAGCATGCTCCACCTATGGTTGTGTGAAGGTGTAGCACATTATAGTGTGTGGCTCACTGTGACATACATTAACAATGCTGGAGCACATCCATTAAACATCACTTGGACATACCATTAATAGGTCTCATCCATATGTAAACTAACTGAGTTACACATTTGATTGCAGTATGGAATAACTGCTGTAGTATGGTCCACATACAAAACTACATAACACGTGTAGAAATCCCAGATGCCCAAGTGGTAAATGCACTGACTGTCGTGCATGTTCCCGGTCCCACATCCTGCAAGGGATGGTATGTAATCCCGAAGGCACGAATAATGGAAGTTGGATGCAGGTCTTCAGATCAGGTTTTTCACATGTCAGTGGGATTATGCATTGGCAAATGCTGGTAAGTGTCATTTAAACATGAATATATGGATATGCGCGAAACAGGGCTATGCTTTTCTGAATATCGCGCAGATCATGGTAAACGATGTCCAGAACAGGTGAAACTAGCATTATTCACCCCTGTACTAATAGTGCCTGCTCTGAAGGGTAAAACGACCACTACCAGGAGTAGAAAACGCAATCATGTACACAATCACCTAACACTAAGCTACCCGAGATGTACCAACGGCAGGTGTGTATTGTGACAGGTTAAAACACAAACGTGCGGAGTCCAGGAAACAGAATACACCGACATGTATACAACGAAAGTTGTGTTCTCCCTCTCACTCTCTCTCAATATATATATATATATTTATATATATATATATATATATATATATATATATATTAGAGAAAGAAAGGGTGATAGAGAGATATAAGTTGATATAGACGTATTCACCTATATCTGCAAATATATAGATAGCTCAACGACATGTACACAGCCATGGAGATACAAATAAATAGGATACTACCAACTATCAAATGTGTCACATACTGACACGCGTAATCACGAGTCTGAAAGACCGAATGACCACAGTACCGGAACACTAGAACCGAGAGTAATATTATCACAATGTTAAGGGACATTTAGTTATCGCTGCCGGTGCTGCTGTCCAGGTAGGTACTGTGTTCAACTGTGTTTGTGATTGCTGTAGTCTGTGTATGTGTGTGTTGAGGGTGCTGTGTGCATTTCTGTGGGACTGTAATGTGTGCGTGTGTGTTTGCATCGTCTGTCTGTTAGTGCTAACTTGGAGGTAGATCATTACGGTAGGTGTGGTCATAGCTGGCTGTAGGCATACGGTTACCACCTGTCCCACTGTAAGAGGGACAACCCCTCCCTGGGCAGTTGTGTCCTGACAAAAGATATTAAAAAGGGCAAATGTCTGAGATGGTATGACATAATTATGTCCCATATATTATGTAATAGTTGCATTAAATAGTTATGCCTGTATCTAAAATACATAAATGTTACATGAAACATGATAAGTAGCTAAAGTGCTTCAAGAATAAGTATGTATTCAGGATAAAAGTATGTTCTATCCTGTGTACTGACCATGGGTATGTGTCGGCCTGTAAACACCGATGTGTGTCCTGCAAATGTCCCACTATGGCCATTTGAAAAGGTGGCAACCCATGCCAAAGAGGTTCAGTCACCAACACAACTGCAATGAGTGCAAATATCTGTGACAGAAATACACGAGACAGCTGTCATTTAGTAGCATTCCCTTACATATCGATGTATTTCTGGAGGTATTGCAGTATCAACCTCAACTGCATGCTATATAGAAACCAATTAACAATGGCTCAATTATAAGCTTGTAACAACCATAGTTTCTCAGTCTACTAAATGATAGGTCTTCAATTAAGGAAGAAGCCCACACACATATATGGAATATGTAGAAATGCAGTGCCCACAAACCTGTATATGCTATGTGCACCCACCTACATCTTCCCCACACCTGAAACAATTGCAATACAGACTGTAATAACATCACAAACATCCACTCACATCTGCAGAACCGTTAACATACTTTGTGAGAGACACATTTGTAATGGCGCCATGTGAAATCGTAGCTGTTGTATAATGGAACAGACGGCGATGTTACAGGATTTGTTTGCAGTAGTCCCTTATCAGACGGTTGAGATGACAGGTACACTCACATGTAGAACCACATACTCTAGCCGTCACACACAATCCACGGGGGACATGAATTAAAAATATCCATGTCTCTCCAAATAGCAGTTGCAATTCCTCACAATAAAACACATACAGGCCGTCTCCCTGAAGGTAGGGCAAAAGGGCAACGCCCAAGTGGAGAATTCAATTATACCCCACTGTTGCCATGTAATTGGCAAATGGAGTAGCAGCACAGCTGATGTGCATGTAATAATTTACTCAGGAACACCAATTGGTGGCAGGATACCACACGTTACAGGTATCGACGTATATAAGGATGCCTTGCCATACATTCAAACTGTAAGCTCATACCATAGAACCATTAAAACAGTAAAGGTGTAAGAGAGATATTTACGAAGACTCAGAAACAAGGTATGTAGAACACTCAGTATGTCAGTGTATGCAGAGCCTGTTTTGTAGTAATTAAAGTGTACGCAATGCATAAAGTGGGAAAAGGTATTATGTAGTGATGTCTTGTTGAGCATAGTAACGCTTGTAGAAATTGTGTGTCCTGCTGTGTGCCACAAGGTAAACATCTCATACACCACAAAGGATGCTACATGAGGGCTTTAAACACAACAATTCCACACCAACCGCCGTCAGTGGTAGGGTTTGTCCAACAAGTACGTGTCATAGCAGGGGATAGTATATGTTGATATACTGTCACAGTAGGCATGTGCAAGGGCATATAATGAGAATAACATGCCTAAGGTGGTCCTGCTGTGCAAGTATACTTTGCATTATGGGATAATGTTTAAAATATGTGTAATGTACAGTATTCTAGGTAGATATGTCAGATATTTTACATAGCATAACTGTTATATCATGCAAACAAAGGGTATAATTTATTGGCATGTACAATACACAATAAGAGGATACATATGGCTTATAGTCACGGGACACTGTAACAGCATGATAGCTAACTGAAATGGAAGAGCTACTCAATTATCCATGCACAAAGGACATGTAATAGCTTCACAGGTTCATTGTGAGGTACTATGCTGTCTGGCCAAGTCCATGTGTAAGCCCAATGACAGTGTTTTCACCAGTGGCACCTCCCTATGGTAGTGTCCTGTCTGTGAACAGCAGAGCCATGTGTTACCTGCACCTGCGTACAGTATAGCCACTGCAGTGATCCCTGGCATACATGTGTGTCTCCCATCCACCCATCGAGGTATCTCATGAAGAGTGCTAGTGAGTGTCCCTGCTTGATGTACATAGGAATCATGTTCCAAAGCATGGTGAGTGTCTTGTTCAGGAATGTATCCCTCAAGCATGTCCCACTCATCGTTGCATTTGTGCACATATCCATGAGCATGTTGCTCTAAGTGGCCTTTGCTTATATTGCTTATGTGGAGTATATCCATAAATATTGCTGTGGACATGGGCCATGAATGTTCAGCAGAGGTCACCCCTGAGTATGCAGTATGCAAATGTGTACAGTCGTGGTGTCCGTAGTTGTTTTCCATACGTCATCCTTCGGAGGTCAATAATCCTCATGGTGTGTTAATGTTGTGGTATGTAAAGCCATTACTGTTCCGTAAGGTACACCCCAAAAGGGGTGTTGTACCCTTGAACGTGTGTCATACGTCAGGAGTATAGAGATACAATGGGTGCCTTTGTTCCAGCTACAAACCCATTACAGATAAGGGTGGCCACGTAGAAGTTTATCCACACCACATTGGCAATATGGTTATCAAAGGAGTGGGTGCTATATACATGTGTACTAAGATCGCGTATAATGTCACATGTATGTAGGGGACTACCACCTATGTGATAGTCAGTGGGTGATTGATGTAATCCAAAGGGGATGTCTATGCACCTTGTGTTATGCAGCTTGAGGCCATGTTATTGACATCAGGTATCCGTCACAGTGACACCCATATGGAGGGTGTCTGTATCAGCTGGTGGATCAATCATGGCTCCTTGTTTGCAGTTGTCTGGAAGCCTATTCAGGGAAAGTCCCTCTGTGCTAGCCTGTACCTCAGGGAAACATATACCTAACATGAGGGCCCCTATGACCGAGGACTGTGCTATGCCAAGTGTAACTGAATTACAGTAGGTAACCATGGTATGCTACCCTCATTGTGTGGGTCCTGTCTGTGAGCCACTTTGCATAACATCCCGAGACGTAGGGGTCGATGTGCTGGTGGATGTGTATGTTGTCAATACCAGAATGGAGAACGGTGCTGAAAGCCAATGAGAGGACAATGTAGGCTGTGTGGACCCCCTTACTGTCATCAACTACCCTGGTAACTGTATCAAAGGAGTCCACCAGGTGTAGGAGCCATGGTCTGGCCCTAACAAATCCAACCCGGGTGGCATCAAAGGTCTGGAGGCCACCAATATCTCTATGAATGACTTCCATGATGATGTGCTCCATAGCCTTGCAGAACAGTCCAGTCAGGCATATAGGGCAATGATAAACAATAACAAAATCCTCAGGCTCATAAACAACGTTTTCGAACCGAAGCAGATAATAACAAAAGAGGCAATAAGAAGAAAGGAATTAATGGAGGTTCGTCTTCGGGTGAAGGACAATTTAAACAAAACTCTAAACGTAGCTGATGGAAATAATGTGACCACTATTTCTAATGTTGTTAATTTATCTGGTCTTTCTTTGTCAGAGCAGGACATTTCTGTTCTGCAGCTAGGTTTGAAATTTGTTCCAACAGTCATCTTTGCTAGTGGTGACAAATATAGATTTGATAGTTGTGAAAGAAGTCATATAGAGAGTGATTCTAGTGATGACAGTTTTTTTTCATGTACTTCTAATAGTGATGATAATATAATGTTGAATGCTTACACCCCTTTAAATACTGAGGATATTAAATATGAAAGCAAATTTATACCTCCTTATGTGAATAACACAATTATACAATTCTCAGAAATGTTATATTTCTCATTACAAGAACTGGTAAATTCATATGACAGACATTCTTGTTCTTTTAATATGACAAAAAGAGAATGGCTTTCTTTGAAAAAATTGAGACAGGAATGACCTAATTATTAAGCCCTCAGATAAGGGCAACAAAATTGTTTTTGGTTTTGGTTACATTATACTCAGTACTATCATATGTGTATGGAACATCTTAATAATAGGTCAGTTTATCAAATCTGTGAATATGAGGAATATATGAGATCTATAAAGAATTCACTACTTTGATTGAAAGGGGTGTACGGTTAGGTTATTTTAGTAAAAAATATCTAGAAACTAAATTTTGTACAGAGAATTGTCATTTGGCAACATTTTACTGCTTGCCAAAACTGCATAAAAATTTACAAAATCCTCCGGGTCGTACTATAGTGGCAGCTACTAATTATTTTTTACAAAACATAGGATAAACTATACACAAATTTCTGTTACCATTTGTGGGGAGATTAGAATCCTATGTTAGGAATTCCTTTAATTTTGTGGATAAAATATAACATATTAATTGGACTCAGGATATGTTTTGGATTTGTCTAGATGTTGTGAGTTTATATACAAACATTAGTCATACAGATGGTATGCAAGCGTTATATTATTTTTTGGGTGACAGCCCAGTTTCCCATTTTATGTTAGATTTAGTTCAATTGTGTTTATTAAATAACTATTTTAGTTTTAATGAAGTCATTTATCATCAATTGAAAGGGACAGCCATGGGGGCTCCTTTTGCCCCCATGTACACCAATATTTTTATGGCCAAATTTGAGTTGGATTATATTTATACTAATTCCTTTGTACAGAATTATGTGATATTGTACTCACGTTACATTGATGATTTAATTTTTCTGTGCAAAGGAGGACGGGATTTGGTTGATCAATTTATATTGGAACTTAATCAGAATAGATATAATATTAAATTTCATGACTTACAGGTTGGAACTAAGGTAATTTTTTAGATGTTACATTAATAGGGAAAGAAAATGAATATATTGGTACTACAATCCATCAAAAATTTGATGATGGTAACGAATATTTATTTGGTAGTAGCTGTCACCCTCTGCATACCATGACATCTCTACCTTATAGTGAAATGATTAGGATATCTAGACTATGTAATGATTCCGGAGATCTGGAGAGACAAATAAATCAACTTATTTATGTTTTTTTATGCAGAGGTTATTCTATGGATTCTATTTTTGAATCCGTTGATAAACTGTTGACCTCTGGGGAAAACCATTTTTTGCCAAGGTATAAATTTAAACAAAATAAAAAGGCCTCAGTGGATGATGTTTATTTTGTCACTACATATAATTTGTTAAGCCAAGAAATTTGGGATGCAGTTAAATATTATTGGAAGTTTTTGCTGAAGGATAGAATATTGGGTAATTTGCTTCCCTCTAGTCCTTTGGTGGCATATAAAAGGGGACACAATTTGGGGGATATGTTGATAAGAGCATATTTTAGGCATCCTGTTGAACAGTTAAATTTTCCAATAAGTAATTTTGGTACTTTTGCTTGTCAGTCTTGCAATATATGTCAATTTATTAAAATATCCTTCGACAGAATAAATAACAAAAGATTTATACCTAATAAACAATTTTCTTGTCACTCAGAGTTATTTATTGCCTTAAATGTCCTTGTAATCTATTTTATATTGGAGAGACTAAAAGGAAATTTAAACTTAGATTACAGGAACATATTTGTAATATTAAAAGTGGTGCCACAAATCATTCTGTGGCTTCAAATTTTTTAAAAACCCATAACCAGAATGCTGATTTGTTACAAGCTACTGTTTTAGAACAGATCTTTATTAAAAAAGGAAATCATAGATTGTTAAAAAATATGTTACTATATAAAGAATCTATTTTTATATTGAAATATAATACATTATCACCTTTTGGTCTAAATATGGAGATTAATTGGAAATATTTGATATAACTGGTTAGATATTGTGTGTTATATTTATATTATATTTTTGTATCTTTGGTATGGGTTTTTATCTAACAGGGATTGCAGTTTCTTTAATATTTAATTACTTAATTGATTTATTATTAATTAAGATATTTACACTCTGTATATAAGGGAATGTATCTTTACCATGTATTGTGTGCTCATTGAAGGCTGTGGTGGCCGAGGCGCTAAGACTTGTCTCAATAATAAATTTTCCACTTGGAATCATTGTTGTTTTTCATTTCTTAGTCTTTTTCAAGACTGTTTTTTGTTTTTTTGTTGTTTTTTTATATAGGGCAATAGTCCCTGTGGTTCATTGTGGTGCCACCTGTGTGGAGTGTGATAACTGTTGCTTTGCGACATTCAGGGGCCACAATGTCTGATACAAGGCTATTACTGAATCTGGTGGACAAGTGGGGAGCTATGTCGTTCTGAGGTTTGTGTAAATCACAGCCTGGGATGTTGGACGGTCACATGGAGTCTGTGTTCCAGGCCTTAGAGAGTGCAGGTTGGAACTGCGTAGTTGTGACCGCAGGAACTCTGCATTGTTCCTGTATGGATTTTGGCCCTGTAGGGAGTGAGAGGGTGTAAAGTTAGCATTGAACCTCTCTGCCAGGATGTTGCCAATAGTAGTCGGTCTGTAATGTTTCTGCCTAACCATCGTATGTCAGTGCAGATGTGGGTATTGCCATTGAGTACTGACATACCTCCATAATGCTTTGTGGTAGTCCTTGGAATGTGTCGCAGTAATGTTTACGTAGCTAGCTTTGGTGGATGTGATAAGGGATCCAGGATTCCTACTGAGGCTGACCAGTGAGCAACCCCACCCATGGGATTGTACTCCACTTTGCAACAGCCACCAACTTCTGTTGTACATTATGTGCATGGAACTGGACCCCCAGAGTGGCGTCTGTTATCTGGTGGGTACCATCATGGCTCTGTTTGAGATAGCATGATCCATGCAGTCGTCTAAGTGCTAATGAAGTGCACTGGTGTATGTTTCAGCGTTTGTAAGTGCATTGTCCATCTGCATGGGTTTCATGACGTTTACTACTGCTGTCATAAGACGTCTGAAGTAGGCATTGTAGAAATCTTGTACTGTGTATTCCGTGAAGGGTGTGGTGCTGGGATGTGGATAACAAGGGTGATTAGCATATGTTCGGAAACTACCAATGAGGGGATAACCCCAGGTGTGGAACACCAGTCACATGTTGGTAATGTCCATGTCTAGGATATTGTTGGTTTTGGTGGTGGTGTGTATGGGTTGATCCAGCCAAGTGGAGGTTATGAATCCCAGAAAGCGTTGGCCTAATGTGTCGGTACATGAGTAGGTATCCCAGTTAAGTGTGGGATAGCATCAGTCTCACATCAGTAGTAACTGTCTGAACCCTACTGTCTAGTACACCAAGAAATGAGGGCCGGTAACTGTGGGGTATGTTGTTGAATCCGTAGCAAGTTACAATGTGTATAGCAGTTCTGACCACAGTTAGTTGCATGTGGATCACCTCTGATGCATTGTGCTAAGGAACCAGCCTGGAGGTGTGTACATCCTTGTGAAATATGGACACGCCTTCGCCGGTGGGTGTTCCAGTCCTGGTTACATGACTAAAAGGTGTGGTCTGCGTGTAACCTATCAGTGCAGGTGTGCTCTCCAGAGCCTAGAGGCAGGTCCCAGTCACTGCAGAGATATCGAAATGGTCCATTATAAGGAGTGTCTCACCTGAGTGCTTTAGAGATGAAGATGTCAAGCACTGAGTAACAGTACCCCAGGTTTTGCTTGCCTGTTCCTGTTCTGGTGGTGAATGTTATTGGAAACTGTCCAAGACAGGCAGTGTAGGAGCAGCAAGAGCTGTACATGTAATTTGTACTCCCAGGGCTGACAGGTTCAGGTCATCTGTGCCAAAGCATCATGTTTTGTTGACCATGTCATTCAAAGCAGACAGATACTGGATGCCTGTGGAATGACAGCAGAAGCTTAGGCAACTGTTGAAGTGAAATATTCAGTCGTTGTACAGTGGTATCAGTCTGGATGAATGCAGAATGCTTCTCAGGACTTGGGCAATACCTTCTGTGCTACATGACCAGAGAGCTATTGCATGTCCCTATACATGTAGTCCAGGAAGTTACATCTCAGGGCAGTCACACTAACATGGAGAATGACAGTCAAATCATACCTGGTGAGGTGTGGCATGGGTGCATAGGTTACGTTGCGGATCCTGTTACCCAACAGCCAGATGTAAGTGACTATCGCCTTGTGTAGCCTGCTTAGTGGGACATCAGTGTGACCGCCTACAGAGTCACCTATGACCGGTGTGTTGGGTATGTTATGACACCCTATTGGCTGTAGTTGATGTGCACGCATGAGTCTGTGGGCTATAAGTAATTGGTGTTGTGTTTGGTGATGGGGGCTGCCTCTGTTGCCTACACAGAGAGTATGGAGAGGTTCTGCAGATGTTGTAGTCATACTATGTGTGGCCTGTAGTGGTGGAGATCTTGCGAGACTATGTGATGAGTGGTGTGTGTTGCAAATGTTAAACATCCCCACATGAATGTCAGGTTCAGTCTGGGTTGATAAGAGCATAACCCCCAGCATGGCTACATATGTGCATCTCCCACAGGCTGTAGTGTCGTATGCTGGGAGGTGAGCATTAACTGTGTACAAGAGACAATTGCTCTATTTCCTCATGTTTGCCATATTCATCATATAGAGAGGCAATAACACTGGTAAGTGACAATTGGACATGCCTGTATATTCAACCATGTCTCACAAGATATGTGAGTTATGTGTGTACAACAGCTGTTGTACTGTAAGCAAGCTGGAAATGTAAGGACAGACAGTGTACCTGTAAGAAATGAGTTGGGATGTGTGCTATAGTAATTAGTAGCTCATGAATTGCTTACATGTCCTGAACAAATGCTGAGCATGAATATGCAATACAGATAGGGTGTTGGATAATATAAACCCACTGCAACCCACAAGCCAAGACGCCAGTCATAATTGGAGGCACTGCACTATTACCCTGCTGAGTATGGTCTGCAAGTCTATGAACCTTTATCAACGTAGATGTTAGCAGTGCAGATGTAGATGACAGTACGGATGATTTCACACTGCATAGCATACCTGTGACATGTCATAGGACATCACCCTCACTGTGTTCCAGCTAGACTGAGTATACTAGATGTACCTTCGTAATGTCACAAGAGTGGTCTACCAGTGGCTTGTTGACAGAAGCAACACTACAAAAGGTGTCTGAGTAACATGTGCATATCACACGAGTGGCAGCTACAGTAAAACAGGGTTAATGTTTTGTACTCCCCCCTCATTGTAGCCCATACCACACAGACACATGGGAGGCATCTGTGTATGTAAGGATGTGAATGGCCATGACCTAGGAGCAATAGCTGTCTCAGTGTTGTGGACAACATACAGAATGGGCTTTGCGGGTGAGGTGCATGACATATGTGCACAATCTGACAGCTGATAATAGCATTGTCATTGCTAGGTGAATAACCCTGTACCCATTAACTACCACCTAGGCAGTGGTCAATATTATGGACACTGTGTGTAAGGGATGGTGCTGTGCAGTTCACCTCCCTGAGCTGGTAACATCTCCAGGCCTAGTAGTTTGTCATACGAGGCACCCGTGTCATGACAGGGTGCCATCCATGAGCATGGAGATCATTGGACAGGCATACTCAGCACTCGGTTGACCAATATCGGATCACATATTACCTTTCAGGGGTATTGGCCATGCATTGATGGGTGATACCAGCCTTCACAATCCTCACCTCCACTATGCAGCATGCTGGCTACCTTGCATAAAGACATGTGCTACACTGTGATATTGGACATGCTACACGTACATATCCTGATCTGAAAGACATACGTCATGGACAGCCAGCATCCTACTACAATGATCACCACATGCTGGACAGATCCCTGTGTCATACATGTTACATACTCCTGCCATACCATGCAACCCTGTCCATCAAAGCTGCACATGTCATCTCTGTCAAACATGGTGCGATGACCGCATGGTAGATGTATCATTAACTGTCTGGATCAGTAATGTGGAACTGATGCACCTGGCAGTGGCAAAATGGCTGTTGGATACAGCTAGAAAACCTTGTCTGTACATGCTATGGTTGATAACCATCCGTGCAAATAACGTCCAGCTAGCCATTGTCCCATGTGTATCATGTGTGCAACACAGGCGATACGTGGCAGGATGTTGAACTGCTGTACAGTGCCATGTAGATGTATATTGCAAAACACATGCATGTAAAGGTTTCCATGTGCATGTGTGCATTGTCACTGCTCATGTCCATTAAGGCAGTGTATGTGTTGATATATGACATGTACACAGCATCCAGGTCAACAGCATTACTGTGGACACATCCAGGCATGTGCTGATAGGTAAGAACACCAGTACAAGCAAAGAGACATGCCCACATCAAGACTGCATTCACATCGAGTATGAGCAATGTAATGAGGTGACACACATATATGGTGATGATATCTAATGCACAATGGGTGTTACGTGTGTGACACAAATATGTCAGTCATGTCAGTGTCATGACGATTTGCAAAGATAACTGTTCATATGTACTAGATTTAATACAAATGTATGTGCAGCTGTATCTCTGTACATCTCTGTGATACTGTGACCTGTCTCCATCATTATGTCTTCCAGATAATGCCTTGTTCACGCCTGCCAGTGTATAGCCGCCTGGAGGATGATGCCCTCATCCCGTACCTCCATGATTACTATGAGGTGTTGTTCAGCCATGTGCCACAGCATGCCCAGCAGCATGATGACCTGTGGCAGGAACTATGCAGGAGGGTTAATGATGTGGGTGGCCATAACTGAACCTACCAGCAGGTGAGCAGACACTGCACGGACCTGATACAACATGCAAAACAGCGTGCCAATGCAATCGCCAGGGAACAAGGTGGAACAGGTGGTGGGCCAGCCCCCACTCACACACACTGAGGAGCTACTGGCCAGCCTGGGGACACCCTCAGAACAGCATCCACAAACACTAGCTGTCATCATGGAGGTGGGTGTCTCCCAACCACTGAGCCTGGAGTTGCCTGGAATGTCACTACTGCACATATGACTATTACATCCCATTTAGTTGCATGTGTCACTGTACAATATTTAATGTAACATCATATGCAAGGTATGTTTACACACATGCTGCATACTATAGTTTGCTACCCTGTGTATGCACACATGTGTATACTATATGCTATTGTACAGGCAAATGTGTTAACATGCACAGTGCACCGTGTAGCTGTCCGACAGTCATGGATAATGTTCAAACCACTGTGTCACCCCTATGCAGGTACCTCTGGTGTGCCGCATAGACATCCGTCCATTGCAGGTGAGACAGTTATCTGCATCAGGCATGTTAATGCATATATCTATTCACCATGTGGCCAGTTAACACATGTACACATAATAAGAAACTAAAAAACAGATCCAATGCAGTAGACGGTGTAAAATGATGATAAAACAGCAGCCGAAAAGCGCTTTACTAAATAAATTCTTCTTGTCCTGTGGCTGCTGTTTTATCATCATTTTATACCGTCTACTGCATTGGATCTGTTTTTTAGTTTCTTAGTTTGTGCTTGCTTCATTTAGTGGTACATGTACACATAATGTATGGTCCAGTCACAATATACAGGTCACATCTGTCATCAAGCACACTGGCTACCCATGTGCAATATATACAGACTAAATGAAACACCGAAATGAAGCCACAGTATCTGTCATTGCTAGATGTGTGGACAGCTGTTCATACAACGGTGGAGGTGTTTTCAATGTAGGCATATATACTATACATTGGAATAAAACATGTGTGGTATGCAAACAGTACCACACAGTGAGCTGGGTTGTGGGCAGCCCACAGGATTCACCATTGTGTAATATGCCCCTGCAATGGGTGCACACATTGTGATGTGCCATCTGACAAGCCCCAGACATGTAGTGTTATGGCTGCAATATTGTCTCACTATCCCATAATACATACCCCACATACCAAACATACAACCCTTTGTCTGCATAACTCTGTGGACAGTGACGTATCTGACATCTATGGGTGTATGTCATATGGGACAACACAGACATGTGAGATAGAGAGCCATCACAAACATTTGGCCAACACATGTTCACACATGACCATGGAGGATGGCCAGAGACATGTAGCCACACAGTAGATGAGATGTGTATACACCCTGTTGCACA
Organism: Protopterus annectens; assembly: GCF_019279795.1. NCBI lineage: Eukaryota > Metazoa > Chordata > Ceratodontiformes > Protopteridae > Protopterus > Protopterus annectens. The sequence continues at coordinate 638,274,738 of NC_056735.1, read as the reverse complement.
TTGTCTACACATGGTCCAAACTATAGCCTTTGTTGAATGGTTATATAGTTGATGTGGAACACTAAACATCCTAAAAGCCTGTGCACAGCTTGTGGAGGTGTCACTTAACTCGACCATATAAGATGTGTTAAACATCATGTCTGTGTCATAGCAGGACAGTAGTCACCTGTACAGCTTCCACAGACACAGACACCACATCAGGCTACAGATACCATACATTTCCCTTGCTGCTGTTGGACATCACTGTCAGCTGTGCACCTTGTGTGTGTGGTACATAAATGTCATGTGGGACATGGTGTATTGACAAGTCTGCCATGTGTGGACATGGTTGCCAGGCAGCTAAGACATGTTAGTAGTTGTGCAGGGGTGTCATCCGTAGGTCTTCCTGTGACCTGTCATATGACACAGCATGGTTTAGTGTGTATACACCTCAGCGACGTGGGTCACAATCCACAGTAGTTATGTCATGTGTTTACACGCAGTCATGGCTATGCACTGTGTGTGTATTACACACTGTATAGCAATATAGGTGCCTCATGATGCCATGCAATGGCACAGTGTCTGTACTTCACACTGTATAGCAATGATGATGCCACACACTACCCTTCAATGCTCATGCACACCTGCTAAAAGTGCTTTCTATCTGTAGGACATACAGACAACACTGCAATGTGATACCCATTACACCGCTGTACATATGTCAGGACACCATTGTGTCAGACATGTATGCATGTCAATGCACACATCAGCAGATTACATGTCATACTACATGTCAATGTCAAGGTCACATCAGCCATGTGTACTGTTAACCTGTGCTGGTCTACATGGTGTATCACAGGTATGCATGCTTACTACCTTTATTGTGTGAACTGCATGGCTTCTGATATGAAACCTGTTTGCTGTTGTGTGCAACCCAGAGAGTTACGCTAACTACCACTATTAATGCCTGAGCTGCATGCCGTCTGCTGTACCACATGCATGCTGCATGCCGTCTGTCAAATCACATGCATGGTGAGTCAGTGAGTCTGTGAGTCTGTGTGTCTGTGTGTCTATTGTAAAGTAGAGTCTTCTTTGCATTCGCAGGTGATGTAGGTGAGTTACCCTCCTGCGGTCCATCTGATGTTAGCGTCCCCACAGATACTAGCAATGATGAACATATGCATGATGTACAGGCAGGGTTGTCAGGGGCTGAATCTGTGCCAATGGTTGCCATCCCAGCTATGTCCCCCTCTTTCTCGCACACATTACTCATGCCAGCACATACCCCATCACCAGTGGCCATACAGGAAGGACGGTCAACGTGTGTTAGCTTGGAACAGGAACGTGTGGTGGCTACAGAAGGTGTGTCTCCACACCATGGTGTCAGTGTAATGACTGCAGCTGTACCACACAGGCATGTGGCCAGTGCTGCTCGTAGGAGGACCTCTGCCAGACATGCCCCTGCAGGACAGAGCACAGCAGATGGTGTCACCAGATGCATGTTCCAGACTGTAATGGTGGCACAGGCACATGCTGAATGGCAGAACACAGAAGGGCAGAGGCTTCAGAGGCCTGCTATCTGTTCTTTAAACAACAACATCCAGGCATTGGCAAATGCTCAACAGCAGATCGCTGATGATCTGGACAGGCGATTGGGTGACATGGTTGGAATCCTTGACCGTGACATGGCAATCTGTGAGCATGAGGTGTCTGTGCTGGAACATCTGGTAGGAGTGAGGCATAGGCCATGTGGACGTAGGCCAGCTACACCACCTGGTGCAGGTCAACGTGAATGAGCCACCTCACATGCCCGCTCACACAGTGCCGGTAGCAGTAGCAGTGCAGCTGCTGCTGCGCTGTCCACACCAGGACACAGCAGGCCACATGGACATGGCCCTGTATGTTCCCAGTGGGGACACGGTTTCAGTGGACATGTGTCATCAGACAGTAGCCAATCTGTACCTCTGCCTGGTAGCTCCCGTGCAACCCCTGCCAGGCACAGGTCACATGGCCATGGCCAGACCCAGAGAGCTGTACATCCTGGTCTGTACAATCTGGAGCTGTCAATAATACCCCTGTGTAGGCTGGACACATGGCAGAACTGTGTGCACACATACACGCACACAGCAGAAACATCTTTAGGGCACCGCGACACCCACATGCAGAATGACCACACATGTCCAATCAGATCACTGGCCCTAAGCTACACACATGATGTCATCCACTGATGCAGCCTATGCCCCTGGCAAACATTATCACCCTGTGCATATGATGATGCCTGTGCCACATCCCTGTCATCCACACCATCGGTGCAGGGACATACTCATATGGTCTGATGCACAGGGTGAACAGAATAGTGAGAAGTGTATATTACATTTGTTGTGTACTGTTGACACTCACCAGACATACCATGTAGTACAGGTTTAGAATGCATTGTTATATGTTCACAGTATGTGTCTTGGTAACAACAGTAACAGCATGTTGATAATGATGCCCTGCTTCCCTCCAAAAGGTCTAATTGCATGTGCCATTACGTTACAGTGTTTGCAGCTAGAGTGCATTGTTGTATGTTCACAGTCTGTGTCTTGGTAACAACAGTAACAGCATGTTGGTAATGATGCCCTGTTTCCCTCCTTAAGTTCTACTTGCATGTGCCAATAAGTAGCAGTGTTTGCAGTTTCCCATGTCTAAATGTGGAGTGCCCACAGGCATGTATGGCAATACCAGCATGCTATACGTAGCCTCAACTTCACTGTTAGAAAGGCTACCATTCCACAGATGTCCACACATCTACTGATCCAGAAGCATGTGAGCTGTTTAATAGGCTACAGTGGCTAGAGACGTGACATCCATACCAGGTCACATCACAGGTATGGTGACATGGTGTGGGGGGTTTATGCAGCAGTCTGGCTGATGTCAATGTTAGAGGCCAGTTGATAGCATGAGTCCTCACTGTGTAGCAGTAATACACTGTCACATTACAGGATGAGAACATGCACAGACATACACAGAAACACACAGCAACATGACCACACTCACGGAGTCAACAACACTATAACACACACTTGATAGTGTTGAGGTGAGGACCCCTGCCTATGTGGTAATCACCTTCACAGTATTGTGCACCCACATGACGCGACACAGAGAATGAACATGTACAGGTAGCCAGTAAGGCTGAGACCAATGGCATCAACAGGGTAGTAGACTGCAACAGCATGAGGGGTTAGGGATCCTGTCTGTTCTGTATGGTAGCATACACCCTCACTCCATGCACCAGACAGCCATGCATACATACACACACACACACACACACACACACACACACACACACACACACACACACACACACACACACTGTGGAGTCCACAAATGTCATTCACATACAGATAGCTGACATGTGTGTGATCAACACACCACCCCTGCCTATGTGTTGCTTTCTACGCTGCAGTATGTACAGATCTCTACAACAGTGTGCAGGGGTGTGTAACAATTGGGATGTATTCCGCACCATACGTGGCATATATGGTCACACAAGCAAGCACACATGGTAGTACTGTGAATCATACACCTGCTACATGATGATACATCTGACAGACATGCAGCTGTATTGGCCGCATTATGTGTACCAACACTACCTTCCACAATTGTGCTGTTAAGTGTTACAGGTGTCAAGTGATGTACAGTCAGTAACACTCTGACGTTGTATGTCTTCACCTTCAAGTAACAGTAGCATAACCTACTGTTTGCACATGTAATGGTAGGACGGCTTGTGACAAACCTGTGAGCTGTCTTCAGCAAACATCCATCTGCAAAGGTGGACCACCACTTTATGTACACACATCCATCCATACCTGATGTACATCCTACTGTACTGTTAGTATTTCACCATATACAGGTGTCAATGATGGGGCTGCATTGCAACTGCATGTTGTAGTTAGACACAGATGAACAACATACATCAGCTACTGCACATGCATGGTAGCTGCATGCACACCACTACATGTACATGTGTGTTGGTCCTACATTCCTGTCATGTAGTCATGTATGTATGCATTGCAACTGGTGGACATGTGTGATTATATACATGACACATGGACTGTTGTATGATATGTTGGTTGTCATGGGTAACTAGTACAGAGGGAATGTTACCTCACTCAACATTGCTACAGTATGTACTGTTAGCATTCAACAGCCATGGACCTACCTTCCATGTGCATGCGTGTGATTATTGTAGCCACTTGTCTGCACAGAGGACAGCAAAAGCTATGCTATGTACATATGTGTTGTGTGTGTGTGGGCCATGTTCATATCCACTGCGATTACTTGTATGTCATATCCAAACATGAGTGTTTTCTGGTGTACAGCAACAGTCATCTGTTACAGCTGTGTAAGACCCAAGGCCACTGTTATGTGTAGAGCCGGCCTGGTTATGAACTGTGGTATCATTGCATTGCATACCACATGATGGAACCCTGTCAGTACATGTGTAGTCTGCACAGTTGCTGTAGACCTATGTACAGTCCATTGGTCATGAGTAACATGGTGGTGTAGTAATGTATGGATGTGTGTTGGCTGGTCCAAGGACATGGTGATGTCCGAGGGCTACATAGTAGACTGCAGCATTTACCACTGTGATCTGCACCTGAGCCATCTGTGATGGCTATTGAGTGTGTACTGGTCAGTACATGTGAATGGCCTTTATGTACATGGGGACAGTAACACCTGGAGTGGTCCGTCATGGTCTTATGGCTCACATGTCTGTATCTGAGGTATACGGTGGTAGTGCTATTGTGCACAACTGTGCCATGTGCCTGGTGTTCCTCACTGCAGAGATGTCCGTATTCCCCATTGTTGGATCTGGATTGTCAGCTGTGATCACGAACGCTACACAGCTAGCACTGATGACCGGTGTCAGATGTGTGTAATGCAGCGTCCGTGCTAACAATGTTCACTATCGACACACTGTGCCCTTCCGTGTTTAGAATCCATGTGCATACAAAACAGCCCTTCGCTACTACTAAGTGTGTGAACATGCCCAGTACTCCGTTGTGTAGATGGACACACAGTACATTCCAAACGGAAGTTTGCTACTAAGTGTGTGAGCATGCCCAGTGACACCTTTTGTCGGTTATGTGCCTCTGTGTATGGGCATGACCATTGAAATCCTGTATAGCGATAGTGGTCATCCAGGCAACAGATGTCCATAGCCCACGTCAGGATGGATTCCTACATTGAACACACTGAGACTGTCTTAAAGGGTGTACTGTCTGTGGCGCATCTCGTATCCACATAGTGTTGTAATAGTGCTACGTAGATATGCAGGTGTCCCGCTCACACCACTGCCGTGTGTTTGTCTACATCTACCTTTGGACAGTAATATGCTTTTAGACTGCTCAGTCTCCATACAATCCCTATCGGCGTCTTTGCTTTTGCTGATGATGTCATCCACCTAGAAGTATGCCTCTGGGAGTGCTGTGTTCCAGTAATCTTGGTAGCGTGTTCTGCAACTGTGTAATGCTGTAGTATGATAAGGTAGTTAGGTGTATGTTTGAATCCCGGCCCTGCCATGTGTGTGTGTGTGTGTGTGTGTGTGTGTGTGTGTGTGTGTGTGTGTGTGTGTGTGTGTGTGTGTGTTACCAGCTGCCTGGGTACAGAGTAATGCTTTTAGATGGCTCACTCTCCATACATTCCCTACTGGCGTCTTTGCCTTTGCTGATGATGTCATCCACCTAGAAGTATGCCTCAGGGAGTGCTGTGTTCCAGTAATCTTGGTAGCATGTTCTGTAACTGTGTAATGCTGTAGTGTGATAAGGTAGTTAGGTGTATGTTTGACTCCCGGCCTTGCCAAGTGTGTGTTTGTGTCTGTGTGTCTCCAGCTGCCTGAGGACAGAGTAATGCTTTTAGACGGCTTCCTCTCCATACATTCCCTATCAGCATCTTTGCCTTTGCTGATGATGTCATCCACCTAGAAGTATGCCTCTGGGAGTGCGGGGATGCTGAAACTTGGTAGCAGGTTCTGTTACTGCGTAATGCTGTAGTGTGGTAGACTAGACAGGTAGGTGCTCGATTCCGAAGCATGGCAGTTTGTGTCTTTGGCAGTTATACCCTATGTGTTGGTATCTGTGGGTGGCTAGCTGCGGGATGTATTCAGTGTGTTTTGTTGCTGACCTATACAGTGTCCACAGCCCGCATATTCTGCCAAGACACTGGGTTGTCAACACATATATTCGCCAATAGGTCTGGTGAGTAAATGTCAGCAGCCCTACTATTACCCTTAATACAGTCTGACCCATGTGACGCAACAGAACACACATGCCTTGATAGTAACAACACTACATGATGCAGGTGGCACATGTAGTTTCCTTTTCATGCCTGTCTAATGCTTTGCTGTCATATGGTCCGCTGTTGTGATATAAATGCAATATCTACATATGTGTGTACATGTATATGTGTGTACGTATATCTATGAATATATGTATACAAATAATATATATGATATACGTAGATATAGAGAGATAGACATAAATATAAACATATATGTCTGGGGACATCAGCACTATTGAATGTTTGTGCCGGATGATCTGTACGTGATAACCTGGGATGTATGTATATCTCCAATGGCGTAGTGGTAATGCACATTGTCTGTTGTGTGCAGGGTCCCGGGTTGTAGTCGTGTAGACACTGGTTATTTTGTTGCTGGGAAGAACATGGGACATCGAATTTGGTGATAGTAAGGCACCTGTTATGAGTTGTATACGGATCTGAGCGACACTAAGCAGTGGTTATTAATTTGGAGGTTCGGTATGGGTCATATAACTATTCAATAGAAGACTATACTATGCAGATGAGGTTGAAAATAGTGTATCCCATTTATCCCCAGAGTGTGATGCAGATATACTCATGTGTGTAGTTAGCCGTGTGCATGGCTCGAATATAGTTGAGAGCATGGGAGGGGGGTCAGGCATACTGTACGTACATTGCAGAACTGTGCCTCGGGAGTGTTCCTGCCTTAGCACGCATAAGCTAGGGGTGTGTCTATACCTGCCTGGTGACATTGGGAGGGACAACAGCAGTGGTGGGGTTGTCAGGGTGTACAGGCTGCACAAACAGGTGATGATCAGCACAATCAGCAGATGACATGGCCAGCCCGCACCTGAACAGTACAGTATTGTGAGCAAGCATCATATACACAGGTTTCTTCCCCACTCTACACCACCGGTGTATACCTGCGGGGACATTTCAAGACACAGTCCAACCAAATGAGAAGGGCTGCAGCAGGCAACATAGACCAACATGTGCAGGAGGCTGAGGGCAGTGAAGATGTGTATGCTGCTGAACATCCATTACTGGGGAGACATAAGACTTTATAGACCCAGGGTGACTTACCAGGGGCTACATGAGCTGGAGATGGTGGAGCACTATGGGGTGGACAGAGATCTCCTACAGTGGCTTGTTGACCTGTGCCTGCTACACATCAAACAGGCCGAGGGAAACTCATCACAGTGGATACCATGGTATGTGTTGGCCTGGGTATACTAGCCACAAGTACCTCACACAGCACAACTGGGGATATCATGGGGATCTCACAGGCATCTGCATTTAGAGTATTGCACCAGTTCACAGACGCCATGTCAGCACATGCTAGTGAGCACGTACATGTCCTCAATACACGTGATTAGTAGACCAGCAATATGCATCTCTTCAACCACATGGATGACTGCCCTGGGGTACTGGGTGCTATAGCTTGCACACACATACACATCAAAGCACCACCCGGTGAGTAGGGTAGGGACTACAGTCACTGCAGGGGCATATCCTCCAACAGCTAGGCCATATGCGATGGCCAGGGCATTAGATTGAATGTGTGTGCTGTCTGCCCTGGAAGCTATGATGATTCTGATATATGGCTTCTGACACAGCTGTACCACACCTTTGCCAATATGGACATCCCCTACAGTGTCCTAGTGGGGGATGCTGGGTAACCACTGGTGTCGTGGCTGATGACACCCAGCAGCAATGCACACACACCTGAACACTCACACCATAATGAGGCGGATGCACAGGCAAGACATGTAATTGAGCATGTGTTTGGGATGCTCAGTTTACGGTTCTGGTATCCAGACACATCTGGTGGAGTCCTGCAGTATTCACTAGCTACATGCACACAATTTGTTATGGTATTTGCTATGCTACACATTCTGATCCTACAGGAACACATGGCCCAACACCACTGCCAAGGCCTGACAGGCACAGTGTGACTTGGCGAAGGAACTACCTGAGCAGGGCCCAGTCTGCGAAAGGCCGTGCACAGTATGACCTGCCTTGGCAAAGAGGAAACACAAGGCATATGCACTGGCACAGTAGGTACCCACGGATGTCCTCTCTCTGACCCGCACACAGTACAATGGATGCCAAACATGACACTACCTGTGCTCGGCCATGTATAGGAGGTGAACTGTGTGCATCCGACATAGACAGCCCTCCAGCACTGTCCTCAAGTCCAGAACACCCCCAGGGTACATCTATTGACCTAAAATTTGGCAGTTGTATTAGAATGTGTATTTACCCATTGCTATGGTATGTATGTGAGCATACAAGAGACTTCGGTGGCCGACTGTTAGGGCAGCAGACAGTAAATATCCATAGTGGCACCATGACATCTGTAGCACATACGGGGGTCACAATGGTAGCCAGTAGTACACAGGGTGTCCTAACCCACTGCAGATTATGGGATGAACATCATGTGTGTCCGTACAGCCCACACACATTCCATGCAGCTGGACAGGTGTGGACCAATACAGACAAATGATATACAATGGCCTATGGATATGCCCAATGAATGACCCCAACCCCCAAAGACACACACAGACTACAGCAGGCCAGGTGGTTTGATGTAGGTTGTAAAAGCTAGGACGTCCAACACCACTGTGCTGGTATTTAATGCTGGGATCTGACGTACACTGGTATCCCTCCCACCGGCAATTTAGGTAAGTCCACACACTGACATGGAGTACCTGGCATACCAGTACAGTAGCGGCAGATTTGTACAACTGTCAGCTGTGCCCCACCGTCCGACCTACAAGTGTGAGAGTCATGTGCGCCACCCATGGTGCTGTGTAGGACTGTGGATGTGGTTGGATGCCCCCTCACGCTATGCAGACATGTAGCAACTGTCAATGCCACATGACCATTAGCTACCCTGCAGACACAGCATGACACCTGTCTGTGTAGAACAGAGGGGTCGGCAACACAGTACTGAATATCTGGACATGTGACACATGCGATACAGTTGTCCATACTTGGCATGCTCACACACATGATGGTATGATGGTAATGTCGGTCGACAACATGTGTAACAGTCATACTGGGCATGCTAACACACTGACACACTTGACGGCCAGGCATGCATACACCAATGGTCCAGACATATCTGCCAGTACATTGCTATACTGTTGGATGACTGTGCTGCATGGTGTGTGTGTGTGTGTGTGTGTGTGTGTGGTCTATTGTCTGTACATATGCCATGGTCTATTGTTAATTCACATGAGCTATGTGCACAGGGTACTGCTACCAACACGTGAATAGGGCGGTTCTTTGTCTGCGGACAGACCGATGCCTTTGGATATGGACTGGGTAAGGCACATTCCAGCAGATGGGAGCAGTTGTGTGTGGGTTTGCACAGTGTTAAGCACTGCTGATCTCTGGTTACAGCACCTTTTACCCATTTAGACTCCACATTTCTTTGACAGTGCACTACTGGCATACTGGTAGACAAATACACTTACAACCGCTCGCTCACCAAAATTTCTGCTTACATTTGTCACTCACGCTGGGTGTGTGCGATCCCTTGTGATGCGTATTACATTGGACTACATGACTACAGTATCGGGTATGTCTAACCATTTGGTGACGGCAGGCGTTCGACTGTACGGACTCGGCGTCCTGTCCAGTGATGTAATCATATTATATGCGTGTTCCTCATATGATCTGCTCTCATCTGCCTGATACATGGGAATCGATACTCTGCAATGTTGACATGTGAATATGATTTTGTTAATGCAGCTGTCTGGCGAGTCATGCTACCCCATACCTACTGTATGTTTTCCACCTTTCAGATTGCACAACGGGAGACTGTAGGATAACACCTTTCCCACTTTGCATGGGACAGTCCCTCATTAGGCATATGTCATGTGACAATACTCTACCCATTGCAACTGTCCTGATTAGGGGACATTCTTATATTCTACTTGTCTGTAGTGGTTGCTTGTTACAGGTCTTGTATACCTGACACGTCGATATGTTATATATAGTAGCATAAGTAACTTTACAGCTGTTAGACTACGCTTTGATTTGTACTGATATGTATATTGCTGTACTATGCATGGCTGTAGGTATGTTCTGCCCTGTTACGTCTGAGACTTCTACAGAGCAGGTCCCACTTTGGCCATTCAGAATGGTGGCGGCCCTATAGATCCTATATGTAGAGCTATCACATGTGTCAAGGCAACACATACCTACAGCCAGTTGTAAAATGACTACTTCCACGGTTTGCATACGTTAAGGTTATTCTTGTAGCATTATAATTGCTAATACTGTTTCCTATTACATGTAGCTGTTTCTGATACAGCAAATTAATTTCTGACACCACTACACACAATATATGGCCTCCTTTCCCGAACTCACAGGCCATGTGCCATAACATTCATTTTGCAGGACACAACTGCTCAGACGGGTGTGTCACTCAAAAGCATACGGGTGTGGAACCTCATCTATTATGGTATCATCTACCTGAGGTGGTCATCAAATTATGCACTTTCTGTCACTAACAGACCTCACATACAAATGGGGGAGAATGAGCACTGTATCAGGAACACTGCATAACACCTTGTGGGACACATTTAGATGATTGGTTCTTTTAACCAGACACATTGACAGTCACAGAGCATATGTATTCATTCATGTTTGTTTATGACTCATACATGTCATCTGTCATTACCTGTATTCTGCCACCTATCCACCTAATATCACTAGTTCTGGAAGTGTTTATTTGGACTTTGTTACATTCTGATTCATAACTATGGATGTCCATGCTAATCGGGTACATGGCACTGATCTGGTCTCTATGTATTCCCGCGATGGTTTACAGAATATCCAGTAGATGTGCTCTTCAGGTTTGGGATGTATAGGCGTCTGCTATGCCCACATAGGAATATTAATGACTTCCACTGTGCGGGCCTACTACATCTGTGCCAACCAGCACCTGCACACTTAAGCCCATTATTGCATACCCATGGTCCACCTACCTGGCACCCCTCTACAGCACTCATTACATATACTTACTGCGAGCGCAGCTGGGGTATGAGCACACCCCTACACATTGCCCACTCTCCCCGTCTCGGGACACATGTCGTACGTTTTGTCAACCCATGTATTATCACACTTGCACAACCTACTGTACCATGTACACCTACATCCTGCTCGCATCGATGACAACAGGTTGACACATACACTGACTTTTTGGGGTCCCACAAGGGCCACTGTTATCCATGTTTAAAATGTAGACCTTGCAGATTTCTCCCACTGCTACTTTCCTGCCGGTATTTTGGACAGTAGCAGTGTAGTAATCTTTATTGCCTGTCTGTATGTCTGACCAGCCTAGCTGGGCGGTGTGGGGTGTACAACGTTTATTTATTGGACCTCCCAGTCACATATGCCCGGGTTGTATATATGTTTCCCCTAATTGCTTTAAAGTAACCTAGTTATGTATATGTGTATATCTACAATGACATATTTGTTTTGTGTGCATATGTATATATCAATGCCTGTTGTTTGTGTGTGTATATATATATATATATATATATATATATATATATATATATATATATATATATATATATATATATATGTGTATATAAATATATATATATATATATATATATATATATATATATATATATATATATATATATATATAAATATATATATATGTATATATATATATATATATATATATATATATACGTTTTTATCTATATATACATCTGTGTGTCCGTTAACATATACATTTCCCAGACATAGTCACCTACACATGCATATTGGGTTTTATCTCTGCTTCAACAGCATACTATTGCCTTAGTCATTATGACACTGACACTTCACTCCGGTGAACTTGTGATCAGTATACTGCACGTTATACAGCGGACAGATGTCGCACGTTTTTCATGTCTGAGGTGATGCTGATAACTGTGATGTGATACAATGTCATTCGACCTATTACTCGTATGCGCAGCATGTTATTCCTGCTACTGTGTTTGTTTCTGTGCACATTCATATTATTAATGTTAATAGGATGAGTGTTTCTGTTACTGAGATTGTACGTCAACATATTGATGTCTGCATGTAGTTGTGTCTTTCTGCTTTTCCCGGTTTTTGGTTGTCACAGCAGAACTCCGTTCCACTCATGGGTGGGGTTTATGTTTTACGTGCCGGGCTGCCAACATCCGACAACAATATGCCCATTCACGCATGTCTCCTAGCAGAAGACGCTCTATCTGGGAATTGCACCTACGTACTAGCTGACCTCCATGAGCCACTCCATTACAACCGGCGCAACATACCCTAGCACTCCTGTGTCCATAATCGCATATCCATAGTTTCTGCAGCACACCTGTGTTGAGTTTCCACATATACCAGTCATTATACACCTGTTATCGCAGCCATGACACACATTTACAGATTGCTCTCACCAGAATGTTAGGGCCCTACACACATTTTGTACTGCCTCGTGTATTCACAGGCTCACCATCCATTCATATTTGCACATACATGCCTTTCCTGGTGTTATGGATTACGAACGATTTGCGGGTTACAAGTGTAGGTGGTCGCAACATGTACTACATTCCGTCTGTGTATAATGTTGACATAGCACTTCAACAATGTTATGGCCACTGGTATAACCCTGCCTCTGGTGTGAATAGCGGTGCTCTACACACAGTTGTGCAGCTTTATCTGACATACACTGCGAGCACTTTATAATTCCTTACTTGCTCTAGATTCCCTTCACAACCCTTATGCTTGCTTTCATCTTTCCTTACATATATATATATACATATATATATATATATATATATATATATATATATATATATATATATATATATATATATATATATATATATATATATATATATATATATATATATATATATATATATATATATATCTATATATATATATATATATATATATATATATATATATATATATAGATATATATATATAGATATATAATTGCATATTTCTGTTATGTCTGTGGATATTTATCTATACACACATCTATCTATATATATATATATATATATATATATATATATATATATATATATATATATATATATATATATAATATATATAAAAGTTACAGCTGTACAATACAACATACATTTGCTATGCTACAAGCTGTGTACACCTGTGCAGGTGCACTTGCATCTACTTATTCTGAGTTATATGTTTACTGCCACTTCTTTGGGATTACATGTGCCTTATTCCTTATGAAAGTACCACTTTGATTGATGGAATCCGGTTAACGGCCCCATGTGAGACACGCGGTCACCTTTACATGTATAAATGTTGGCTTTACAGCACAGAGGCATTCATTACACAATTAATATGTGCTATAGTCATACTTGAACCGGGAATGCCTTTACGTTAGGCGGATGCTCTAACCACTACACTATTGTTGTTCTGCCTCATTTATATGTATACCCATGTTTCATAGCTACTCTGACATACGCCTCACTGCTTCCCTTACACAGCAGGCATCCATTCTCCTGCTGGGAAAACTGCAGTACTACACTTCCAACATTCCCATTTTCCTACTGCTCTGGACCCGTGCTGCATGTCTACTCACTCCAAGGATATTCAGAACTCCTACTCTTATAGTCCTCGCACATACATGTGTTTGATTGTTATGGTGCTCATGTGCTGGTCCAGGTTTAGGCTTCTTCGACTGGTGACTAGAACTGCTCTGGCGCTGTTCAACTATCAGACGTAGCACATGGACAGAGTTAGTCCAGATTTTAACATTCTGCCTGTGTTTACAGATGCAGGTGTTTGGGCACCTCTGACCACATTATTATGTCGGCGATACATAATATAGGGAGGCGAGTGGTTCCACTGCATAATACAGGGGGGGGGTTCCACGTGTTTCCCTTCACATTTGACTATTTAATTCATTTATAGATACAATGAATATTATTCTGGACATCAGTTATAAATTCACTACAGGTATGCAATAGTCCTGTCAACAGATGTGACAATTGGTTGGTGTACATATGTGTACGGACCTCTGTGATACTTGGGGACTAGTTTCTACAGTGACAGGGACAAGGCTATGACAAATCAGGGACAATCACAGATACTTCTACCATATTAGTACTATTAACTTGTAACGTGTTGACAGATTCGTATTACTACTAATTTTCTGCAGTTAAATGCATCTATTACTCTTCATTCCTGTAAGTAGTCATTCTCATTCAACACCTTTCCTCCAAAGATCATTGGCTTTGTGAGTGATTAAGAGGCTGGCCAGTTATTGTGCGAATGCTCTGACCATTGGTAGGGTTGACACATTGTCATATGTACAGGTTGGGATATATTCTGGGGACACCAGATTGTTTAGGCCAACACATACCCACGGTCAGTGCAAGTTTAGAACATTCATTAGTTTCCTAGCTGTGAGCCTATACCTTTAGCACTTTAGTTGTTAGTCTGTTTCTTGTACAAATTATGTATTTTCTATCCTGACATGACCGCTTTAGGCAATTGTTACATGCAGTATGGTACATAGTTATTTCCTACAATCACAGGACATTTGGCATTGTATCATTGCTGGTCAGGACGCACCTACCCACACAGTAACTGTCCCTCCCACAGTGGATCAGGGGGTATCCTGTTTACGTCAGTGCCTTCATCACCCTTTTACCATGTGTCACTATGCAAATGTGTGCAATATATTCTCTTGATTATTTGTGTCGGGACACGTGCATCACGGGCAGGTGTTTGATCCTGGGTAGTAGGTTCTGCATGACCATCTAGGGCTGGACAGTCTCGTGCACCACTACTGCACATTCCAACTTGTGTCCAGATGTCTACAGGACTGGACATCATGTCTTGATACCCATTCTAATGTTTATACAGGTTACTTATCCCATGAGGGATATCCAAAAATTTAACAAGACCGATACCGACCATTCTTCTGGCGTTACGAAAATGTGCTGGGGGTTTTACATGCAGGGGATACATAGTTTGCAATCCTGAAACTGCCTAGGGTGACACTACCTACTACGTATGAGTAGTGGTCACTATGTGTAGATGTGGCTGCGCCAAACTAGTAGGCCAAGTATGGCTGGATTTGGTGGATGTTCAGTTATGGGGGCGGGTTGTGTGCTGTGGAAGGGATGCTGGGTAATCCATTCTGCGTCCAGGTGTGCTGCATTTGATTTGGCCAGTTTCATCAGGACCAATTTGTGGGTATGTGCCGGTGACATTTCTGTACATTTGTATCGCACATTTTAATATTCATATGTTTGTGGGATTGTGTTCTACAGTATGGCCTGTCTGGTTGTATTGCAGATGTGTATACATGTTCTTTGTGTTTCTTTCTGCTTCACCTGCTGCTCCCTCATACACCTCCAGTTCACCTATTCTGCAAATGACACAGTCTCACCTTTGAGGATTATACATTACCCATTCCCCACACACACATATTCCTGACACTCCATCCATCACTGCTTTGGTTGATGGCCCATGACATGGTCAAGGTAACACATTGCATCCACTACATATGTCAGGTACCTGTATGGTTGTGTGGACTACCCTGGCATGTTTCACCTTCCACATGCTATACATCACACACATAGGTACACGCCCATACTTAACTTTCATGACATGGTTGGTACATCTGGGTAATACCCGTTCAACTGTGCCACATCCTGACAAGTACGGCTTGGAATGCAATTGTGCAGATTTTGGCCGACTGTTCTGGTCATTGGTAGGATGCCACCTTTTCCTATGTCCAGGATGGGATATATTCCAGACACATATCTGATTGTACTGGACAACACGTACCCACAGTCAACGCTATGGATAATACTGTTCCTTTAAGCCTACATGTTGCCTTATTGTTGTAGCAGTTTATATGCTCCTTCTGTTTCATTTACATGCTTATTCTATTTCCTGTCACATATGGTGTGTTAAATACGGACATACCTATTGTATGTGACTATTACATGCGTTGTGGGATATAATTCTGTCATACGGTCGCTAGATATTTACATTTATCGTGGCTTTGTTATGGACACATCTGCCCAGCTGTGTACTCTCCCTCACAATATGGATCAGCTGGTGACCCTGACCATACGACTGGATGTACCTATTGGCGGCACGCAAACATGATGCGTTTCACTTCCCCTTGCTATATCTATCTACACTGCATTGGACTACGGGCACATGGTTTTCACTGTCATTTGTTCGAGGGATAGGGACCCATTATTCATTACCATGCATTTGTGTTTGCTTCTTCATTTTGTGTTCGCAGGAACTGTCTTGCATGCTTTGCATACGTTTCAGTACCCGTGGGCACTGACAGATGTGATTACTATTGCTTGCAAATTGTTATATGCAAGCATTTTAGGTTGCACATCGACAGCTGACATTTCCACGCCTCCGTGCGGCACTTCGACACGTCCTATGCACTTGCGCTCCTTTCCTATGCACGTGGCTGTGGTGGCAGTGCACCTTCATTAATATGCATTTGGCACTACTGCACCATCTTCACACCACACAGTCAGCGCAAGCCTAACGCCGGCCTTGCACCGAGCTTTATGAATCCCGGGGCTAGTCTGTATGTACCTCCATCTCACCTGATAATTGATATTTTTCTTAAAGTATGTGAAGATCAAATTATTATGCTTTTATCCATGAATATGCACCATGGCTTCTATAACTTGAGTAAGGATGAATGAAGTGCTCTGAATCATCTGATTAATAATAAAGAACTTGTTATAAGACTGGCAGATAAATGAGGTGCTATAGTGTAGCTGGGCAGATGCTTTTATCTATATAGCATGCAAATAGTGCTACAAGAAGAGAAAACCTATTTGTCTATTGATAAAGAACAAGCGATCAATATAGCATTGAATGTTAGACAAACCTTAGATGCGTTATTGATATTGCGAGTAATTAGCAAAGAGATCTATAATTTTGTAATAGATGGAAGACTTAGAATACCAGTAATGAAGGGACTTCCCAAATTAGATAAACATCATACACTCCCCCTGTGTAGACCAATTGTATCAGGTCAGGGATTGGTAACTGAGTTTATGTCCTTATGTGTTGAATATAAACTGAAATCTGATTTAACTGAAGCATCAACTGTGCTAAAGGATACCGCATATTTTCTAGGCTCGCTATACAATTATATGGAGAACCCTACTAGCGTTGTACAGGCTATGTTAACAGTAACTCTTGATGTAAATAGCCTGTTCAAGGATATTCTGAACAGCTATGGAATTATCTCAGTAAAGAGGTTTCTCAATAAATGTGGATGGGACTCTTTTTCTGTTCAGCAGGTTTGTTTATTTCTTCAATTAATCCTTGAAAACATTGTTTTAATTTTTTCATGACCAATACTATTGGCAATGTTGGGGTGTTGTCATGGGCACAGCATGTGCCAGTACATATGCAAACTTAGTAATGGCACAATGGAAAGAACAAGTGGTCTTGAATGAAAACAATTGTTATGTTTTTTATAAAAGATTTGTTGATGATGTCTTCCTTTTGTGGGCTGGAACTGTGACAGAGCTACATTCATTTGTTGAATACCTAGAGATGAATACAGATTTTTTAAAGTTTTCTGTGAGCTGGTTGGATTGGATGATTGACTTTTTAGCTGTTAGATTGGAATTTGATGCTAATAACCAGATATAGACCAGAATGTATAAAAAGTTATGATGGAGAAATAATTTGCTAGCATGTGACAGTATGCATCCCAAACACATATTTAACAACACTGTGAAGGGAAAAACCCTTCGAACATCTAGGCTATGCACTGGGGATCAAATTTATCAAGCAGAACTTGCAAATTTAGCCCAAAGGTTTAAAGTACGAGGTTACAAAGATTTTGATATACGTGTGATAGAACAAGTAAGACAGCTCAGAAACACTAGAGGGAAGCCTTGTCAAGATTCCCATGTGAAGAGGAGCATGCAAATTGCAAGTGATATGAAGGAAGATTCCCGAATGAGTTACTCTACAACAATAGTGACATTGACAAAATTTGTACCATCATTACAAATAATTTGACGATTTTATTGACCCGTGAAAAACTTAAAACTTTGATCGGTGATAGACCTTTATTTAGTTTTAAAAATAATGTAAACTTGAAAAGCCTATTATGTAGGGAGGTACGGCCCTTGTCTGAATCAAATTAATGGACCAGCAAGGTACTTTTTGCTGTAGAGGATGTAAAGCCTGTCAATATATTAGCCAGGAGAACGCATTTGTACAGCCTGTCACTACTAAACTATATAAACTGAAATTATATGCTGATTGCTATAGTAGACACCTAGTATATCTGCCCAAGTGCACCAAATGTGCTGGTGTCTACATTGTTAAAGCAAACAGGATGTTAAAGGAATGCATTCTGCAACATGTTAGTGATATTAAGTTGAAGGTTAAGTGTAGTGCCACTGCGCACCATGTTATGTGTAATCCTGTACATGGATTTAGTATTATGGTGTTACAGATGGTGAAAGAAGATAGAAGGGGTGGTTACATAATTCATTATATTAAACTCAGTGAGATAAAATGGATTGCTGATGTACGTGCCGATCACTACCCCAGTTTAAGTGAGGTGTTACCACTGAAACCAATTCTTTGAAGGCATAGACTTAACCATTGAATCTGATTGGCTATTGAGATGATGTAACTGATGTACTTTTATGGAATTAAGATGTGACTACATTCAGAAGGTGTTGATTTTATTCTGGGACTTTGTTGGTTGATGGGAATATTTAATCTGTTTTTACTTCTATGTGATCAGAATCTGAAGAAGGGCGAAAGCCTGAAAGTGCTATTTCCACTGTTTTTGTTGTTTTTATTTTAATAAATTGATTATGCTGTTTTCTGTAGTGGTTCAAGGAGGTACAATTATTTACTTATTAAAATGTGGATGGTTGAGAGGTATGAATGTGAAGTATATGGTCCAAACACAGTACTGGACAGTGCACCTACAGTGTAGAGTACTGTGATATCTCATTCCTGGCATTCTGTACTAAAGCTGTGTTAATAATCTGTAGCAGGACATGGACTGGCATGTAAAATGATCACTCAGAAGAAGTGTGTGCATTGAATAGGGACGCATACATGAATTGTAGGAATGAATACAAGCAAAGAGGGCAGGTGAAAATCCCTCCTATTGTACAGCAGAGAAGGGCATGTCAATGGGAAGATTGTTGTAGCAGCAACACTAATCACATAACTATATGGTACATTAGGGACAGTACAGTGAAAATGTGCTTTATGTGACTGTCACACAAGGTGACATAACAATGGGGATGATGTCTGTGTGAGATAAGCATCCTTACATGAATAATGCAGAGAATATCTATCAGGGTTCTGACATAAAATTGGGGTAGGGAGCATACTGTGAAGCTGTGCAAAGTGATATGTTTGAATATTAGTGTACTCTCAGCAGAGGTTATATTTGATTTAAAAAGGTTTTGTTGGAATCTAACACTCAAGAGTAGGTTTAACCAGAATTCTGATGTTCGTGTTAAATTTGAGTAGAAAAACACTAATTTGTATGTGCCTCCATCTCACCCGATAATTGATATTTTTTCTTAAAGTATGTGAAGATCAAATTACTATGCTTTTATCCATGAATATGCACCATGGCTTCTATAACTTGAGTAAGGATGAATGAAGTGCTCTGAATCAGCTGATTATTTATGAAGAACTTGTTATAAGAGCTGCCGATAAAGGAGGCGCAATAGTGTAGCTGGACAGGTGCTTTTATCTATATAGCATGCAAATAATGCTGCAAGAAGAGAAAACCTATATGTCTATTTATAAAGAACAAGCTATCAATATAGCGTTGAATGTTAAACGAACCTTAGATGCATTATGGATATTGCGAATAATTAGCAAAGAGATCTATAATTTTGTAATAGATGAAAGACTTAGAATACCAGTAATGAAGAGACTTCCCAAATTAGATAAACATCATACACACCCCTGTTTAGACTAATAGTATCGGGTCAGGGATGGGTAGCTGAGTTTATGTCCTTATGTGTTGAATATAAACTGAAATCTGCTTTAACTGAAGCGTCAACTGTGCTTAAGGATACCGCATATTTTCTGGGCTCGCTATACAATTATATGGAGAACCCTACTAGCGTTGTACAGGCTAAGTTAACAGCAACATTTGATGTAAATAGCCTGTTCAAGGTTATTCTGAACAGCTATGGAATTACTTCAATAAACAGGTTTCTCAATAAATGTGGATGGGACTCTTCTGCTGTTCCACAGGTTTGTTTATTTCTTCAAGTCATCCTTGAAAACAGTGTTTTAATGTTTCATGACCAATACTTTTGGCAACGTTGGAGTTTTGTCATGGGCACAACATGTGCCAATACATATGGAAACTTAGTAATGGCACAATGGAAAGAACAAGTGGTCTTGAATGAAAACAATTGTTATGTTTTTATAAAAGATTTGTTGATGACGTCTTCCTTTTGTGGGCTGGAACTGACAGAGCTACATTAATTTGTTGAATACCTAAAGATGAATACAGATTTTTTTTTAAGTTTTCTGTGAGCTGGTTGGATCAGATGATTGACTTTTTATATGTTAGATTGGAATTTGATGCTAATAACTAGATACAGACCAGAATGTATAAAAAGCTATGCTGGAGAAATAATTTGCTAGCACGTGATAGTATGCATCCCAAGCAAATATTTAACAACATTGTGAAGGGAAAAACCCTTCAAATATTTAGACTATGCACAGGGGATCAAATTTATCAAGCAGAACTTGCAAATTTAGCCCAAAGGTTTAAAGTACGAGGTTACAAAGATTTTGATATACTTGTGATAGAACAAGTAAGACAGCTCAGAAACACTAGAGGGAAGCCTTGGCATGGCTCCCATGTGTAGAGGAGCATGTGAATTGCAAGTGATATGAAGGAAGATTCCCAAATGAGTTACTCTGCAATAATAGTGACATTGACAAAATTTGTACCATCATTACAAATAATTTGACAATTTTATTGACCCGTGAAAAACTTAAAACTTTGATCAGTGACAGACCTTTATTTAGTTTTAAAAATAATGTGAACTTGAAAAGACTGTTATGTAGGGAGGTACAGCCCTTGTCTGAATCCAATAAATTAATGGACCAGCAAGGCGCTTTTTGCTGTCGAGGATGTAAAGCGTGTCAATATATTAGCTGGGACAACGCATTTATACAGCCTGTCACTACTAAACTATATAAACTGAAATTATATGCTGATTGCTATAGTAGACACCTACCCCCGGATTCACTAATCCTCCGTGTAAGACTTAATAAGTCTTACTTGGAGGCTGCAGTTGAACGGTATGACATCAGCATGCCATGAATATTCATGAGGGCATGCTGACTCAACCGTAAGTCTTACATGGACCGTGTAAGAAATCAGGGGGCATGTCCGACTGCCGAGCAGTCTAAATGTCCACGCCCCTGCAAGTGTTTAAAATAAAAGCAAATAAACAAGAGTGAGTCTGCTCAAATGTCCATGCACCCAACACCTCACTGTCTGATATTGTAAACCCCCATCACAGTTCTAAAACGCATAACATTAAATTTTTTTAAATACCCAAAATAGCTGGCCATATTTGCACGTGTGTGCGCGGGTGTGCCCATTGCTTAGCTACAGTTAGCAATTCTGACATGGAAGAGCATAAGAAAGAATGTTTATGCAAATCACATCAAATAGCAATAGCGTAATGGTAGAGCGTTCGCACAAAGAAGAGGCATTCATGGTTCGAGTCCCACCACTCCCTGTCGTATTTATTTTTTAAATCAGTATATGGAATAATACCTAACAAATATGTTTAAACATAACTAAAAAGCAGTGAAATGGCCAATGTATCAGTGAACAAAATAAATATTTTAAAGGATCCCAATATAAAATTGCCTGCAGTTAAGCAGCGCTTCACCCAGCGCAATTGATTGTCCATAGTTCAATAGCGCTATACCAGGCACAATAGTGTTGCCCATAGTTCAATAGCGCTTTACCCAGTGCAATAGAATTCCCCATAGTTCAATAGTGCTTTACCCAGTGCAATAGAGTTGCCCATAGTTTAATAGTGCTTTACCCAGTGCAATGTGTTTGCACGGATGTGCGCGCTGCGCCAACCAGGGCACTGTAGGGCACCTCGGAGCAACGTAGAGCAAAGTTGCTTAAATGCAGCCACACCCCCTAGCCTGTCTGGACGGTATGACAATAAAATGAATGACAAGGTTTGAACCCAGAACCCTGTGCATCAGAAGCAAAGTACAGAACCACTAAGCTATGACAACATAGGGGAAACAGCCACTGTTAACATTTATATACTTACTAATGGTAGTTTAACCATTAGTAAGCAGGTCTGCAGTCAGCCAAGAATTTTACAAAACGGCCAATCACAAAAAAGTGTGGGAAATGCGGCATATTTAAGCCCCACAGGTGAGAATACATACCATAACTAATTGTAGCTCACATCTGCAGTTAGAATGTCTGGTGCCAGGGCCAGTTCCAAGGGACGGAGTACAAGGCAGAGGCTTGGAACCGGTTAGCTCATGACCTCACCAGTGCAACAGGCATTCCTCGGACTGGTGAGCAGGTCCATCACCACCATGTAGACCTGAAGACACGAAAGAAGGACCACCTGAACCAATGGATACAGGAGGCCAGTGGGATGCGGGATGCACCACAACTGAGTATGTAGCCATGGAATGCAGTATGTAATTGAAAATGGAGTATGTATAATGGATAGGTATATCTCAATATCCCTTCATTTACTTTACAGCTGCAGGTGACCGTGCTGTGAATCAGCAAGCCTATGCTGATAGACTGCTAAGGCTGTGCCATCAGGCAGGTTAGTGATTATTCTGCATGTATTGTTATATAAAATATGGGACAGAGCATGAAAGAAAGTGTTGCAGTCCAATAATACAGCCATAAAATTGCCTGAATAAGTCCTCTGCATATACTGTCAGGTAAAAACGTCAGAGAGGCAGAAAAAGAGTGTAGTAACCCATTAAGAAAGGTAACATATGTCTGGAATAATATCTCTGCAGGCACTGTCATATAAAATAAGTGAATGAGCCTGAAGAAAGAGTGTTCTAACCTATTAATAAAGGTATAATATGTCTTGAGCATGTCTGCCATATACACTGTTAAAACAAATAAAGGAGTGAGCCTGTGGAAAAGTGTGTAATGTCATTAATAAAGGTCTAAAATCCAGAGTGTGTCTGTGTCACAGAGTTTGAAATGTTGTTGTACCCTTGCATTATACAAACAGTTGTGTTTGAAAAGGTGCTGGCAACCCAGAGTTGTGCAGTCCCATATAAAGTGGGTGATGGAAGTGCTAGTAGCTGTGAAACATATATACAGTCAACAACAGTCAGTTACTGGCTGGCATGAATAAGTAAATCTGGCACACGTGTAGCATGTTATTTTTCCCCAGAAATGTGAGTGTGTGTCAAGAAATGCATGGTTCTGTTCAAATTGAAGTGAAAATGTCATGTGAAAACATCCCAAATATGTAGATAAACAAATATAAATGCAATCAAGAAATATGCAGCAGTAACATCTGCATCCTGGACAGTTAGTATGTCAGATATAGGTCTGGCATATATTGAACTAGCCAAACCCATTACACAACTGAATGTATGGTGGCAAGTGTAATAATACATGTAGGGGATATACACTTGCAGTCACTAGGAATGTAGTGTAGACGAAAAGGTAATTATAAGATGTTAACCAAGGTTTATTCTACACCCTACTATATGTGTATAAACCATGCAATTCCACACCTCAATGGGTATGTGTAATCTTAAATATTTGTTGGGACATATGTCCTATTGTTCTATAAATATTTGCATTCATGTTGATGCATGTGCCCTGTTTAAACACCACAATCATGGTGGCCTGTTGCTGCCAAACATCCCTGCATGCTGTTGGAATATCCACTGTGGTTCAATATATGCATGTGTTATGCTTGCTGTTCAACTGTTGTAACTTTGGTGTGTTGGGTTAATGGGAATATTACTGCATGCTGTTACAACTAATCTGGAATGCTGTTTTGCTTATGTTGTAATTAAACACACCTAATCACAGAACGTATGGGAAGGCCGGTCCCAGCGGACCCACCTGTCCCTCCTCAGTTGATGAGTGCACCTGGCACCAGCTGGTCCGGTGCCCAGCCCGGGCTCCCCTCTTCCGTTGGTCCTGTGCCACCTTCAGGTGGAAATGCTGCAAGGGATGGGGATCGTCCCCCCGTGCAAGCATGGGCAGAGAAGGGCCACCTGCCACTCTTCAAAGGGTCCGGTTTGTGGTGCGTAGGGAGATCCAGCATTCAGTCGCTGATCCCCTATGCCAGCTTGAGGCGAGAGTGTCACATCTCATGGGTGAGCCTGCCCATCCTACACAGCCCCTAGCACAGCCACCCTCGGGGGTGTGAAGGTTCAGTAGTGACTGCCCATGGTTGGGGATCTCAGTTCCACTGTTACCATCTGTGGGCTCATGGGCTTGCGATTTCCAAACATCCGACCCCATCAATTGTGTTCACCCACCCCATGTGTCATACACCACCCCTGTATGCATCTTGTCTGTCTTGTCTGTTTACCTTCCCAACCTACCTCCTCGGACATACCTACTTTTTCTACCTCACTCTCACCTGAAAAAAAAAAAGGGGCAATCTGTACCCATGAAAAAATTATGCCCCATACATAGCTTCCCATTTCGCAAACATGTCCATTGGACATGTAAGCTGATAATTAGAATTAGCAGTACAACATACTTTGTTGTCCTCACCCCTCTCCCAGGGGTGGAAGGTTTCAAATTTCACTCCAAATTCATTGCATATGCACAGTTGTTGCTGTTAAAGAAATGGGCAGCTATGGACCTTCCCTACATCCATCCTGCACATCCCGAGCTTGTTTACCTACTGTCTGTCCCTCTTTGTGCCCCCTTTTTCACCACTTTCCTATCTCCCCATTTTCATTTCTTTAAAAGAAATTAGCACAGCGGTTAGCGGGAGTAAGCACTTTTAAGCGATAGTAAGCGGGTTTAAGCCAATGTGCACATGTGTGCACTTAGCTAAGTATTGCTAAGCATCGCGCAAACCCGCGCAAACCTGCTAACAATTGCTTAAAAGTCCCTTAGTCACTCTATGGCAAGGCCCTTGTTCTGCTGAATAGCAAAAGAAAAAGCCTCTGCCAGTCTCGAACCCCAGACCATTGACACAATAGACTGCATGAATTACCACTAAGCCACAGCAGATATACAAATAACTTGCTTCTCACATAAATATATCATGCATTGCAATGAATGTAAATGGAAAATAGGAATGGTATAACACAAATCCTGTTCTGTGGGTCTTTATCAGCAGTTGTTGTGGAATTGCATGATATGACTGTGAAAGGAGAACCAGCCATCCTAGCAGGGAATAATGTTACAGTAGCACCTTACAAACACCACACAGTATCAGACCAGGATAAATACTGGCAAAGGTGAATAGGGCAGAGGCCAGACTCCCCAACTGTAACTGATTTACAGGGATGTCTCTGATTTGTAAACCAATGTTAGCTGTGCCCCACTGAATCACTCCAACAATTATTAACTGTAGGCAGACAAGTGCGGAATCACACGTAGTGCATAATGTCAATAGGTGAGAGTAGACACTACATGCACGTCAGAAAAAGTGGACTTATACATATGCTCTGATTCCCAAGAAAGTCTCAACTGTAATATGTCAGTAATATATTGCAGGTGTATCTCACTTATATGTACCTTTTCACTGAGGCCGTTCAAATATATACCTGAGAGTATGTGAGGCCTGGCAGAGGAAGGAACACACAGGCATATCAGCATTACTGCTGTTATACACTCTGCAAATAGCTTTGGAAGGAGTTCCACAAGCATGCCCTTATGTAGGAATGCAACACAGAAATATCACAGGATGTAGCCATGTACTGCTAGTAAACAACTGTGACAATGCCACTGTGTCACTGCCGAAAAGATTGGTGTGGTGCACAGACAAAGTATACTAGGCTAACCTCTAGCTACCATCCAGATATGTCCACAGGTGTGAGCTACACAGACAGACTACTTGCTTTGATAGACTAACAGGTACACAGCAACCCTGTATGTTCAGCAAGATAAACCTCACATGATAATAAAAAATGCTCTTTGCAGTCCTGCACCCCTACCCAAAGGTACAACACACCTGTTTATTCAGGCAAAAACCAGGGTGTAGGTAGGCATACTCAGTACTGAAATATGTCCAGTTGTGTTGAGCAGCTAATGTCAACATAAACAAACCACAAACTGTGCAGAAGTGAGTAACGTAATAATTACAGTATAGCAGTTCGCAAACGCTGCATGTGCTACAGGAATACAGTGCAATAATCACATTTGTATGGCAGTTAATTGTGTAAGTGAGAAAAAAGTACATACTCCCATGTATCCTGTGTTAGCATTTGGAGGGGTGCGTACATGTCTACACTGTGATGTGTGTACTGGAAGCAGCAACATTCAGGTTTGAGTACAACATGCATATAACTGGCTATAACCCTAGCATTAGATAAGAGACATATACCAACCTTCAGACTGACATAACGGTGTCCAGAGCAAACAAACATGGGCCCCACCTTGGAAAGCTGAAAGGGCTATGCCTACCTAACTTAGCATTTTATAGCAGTGGGCTGCAATCACAGTGAGTAATGCAATCACCAAACAGCAGGCTGCATGCAGTTATTGTATGTTGGGCAGCAATTGGTGCAGAGGCTGTCACATGCACAAGTGTAGATACCTAGAAAAGCAGGCTGTACCTGTAGTCCACACATGCAATTATATCATTGCAGGTGCTGTGAGATAGAGAGTAAGAGAGAGAGAGACACGGACACAGACACAGACTGAGACAGAGACAGAACAGAGTGAGAAACTGAGACAGAAAGTTAAATAGAGGGTGAAAACCCAAAACAAACCACCAATAAAAAAAAAAAAAACTACAGAACCATAAAACACAGAGCAGGGAAATACAAAGGTAAAGTATGTAACTCACATGTATGTGTTGGCATGTAGTAGATGTTCCTGAAGAGTACTCTACACACTGCAAATCATCCATGTGTGGCAGCAGTATGTATCTATCTGTATCTGCACATGTGCATTGGGCAAGGGACATACTGCAAATGTTAGTGAAGGGTGGACAGATATCTGTCAGTGAAGGTTGATATGTGCATATATCCATGTAGATCATAGTGTGTGGCCTTGAAAACAGCATGCAGTGCTGAGGATCGGCCTTAGGTCAACTGGTGCACTAGGCAAAAGGGCTCCATGGTGCCCCCTACCACACTTCCTGGTGCCCCCATCCTTGTCTTACTACACTACATAAATAGTGGAAAAGCACCCCTGCTAGAGCAGCGCCCTAGGCAGCCGCCCAGTTGGCCTATGCCTAAGGCCAGCTATGGTAGTGTTGATATATGTCATGTGGTGGTTAAATGCTGTGGGACAGATTTGTCAGATTTGCTGTGTTACAGACAGTGAGGCCTGTTAATGCTACAAGGGCTGAGGACACCCACATGCATTCTGCACAACACTGTGCAATTTAATCACATACCTGTACATCCCACAACTGTCGCATAAGTGATATCCCCACCATGAAAGGTGGACTGTACATGTGCCTATATGTACATCCATGTGTACAGCAATGGATGTGTACATGTATGTGTATAGATATGCATATATATATATATATATATATATATATATATATATATATATATATATATATATATATATATATATAGTGAGAGAGAGAGAGAGAGAGAGACATGGGGTCATATGTACTGAAACAGGTGTGTGGTGACCAAGGCATGGACTGTAGACAAGTGTTGATACTGCAGTGCCATTCCACCTTCCCAAAACAGTGTATCTATTAACTACCACATAGGTAGAGATCTACTTAACAGTGAAGGTGTGATAAGGGAACATGGGACACAGGTGGACAGTAGCCTCTGCTTTGATGAAGACAGTGCCACACTACACCTGTAATCTGTCTGTGTGGTATGTGTCATGACAACAGGTGTGTCATCTATGGAAGTATAGGTTAGAGTTCCCCTCTACTCATCACAATGCCCTGTGTGGTATGTACTTCACATGACAACTACAGCAGGTGAACAGGCCACAGACATACCTCCCAAAGGGTAATATGGGTCGCAAACAGATGCCCTATGCAGACTGACTCACAAAACCACAACTACACTGTATTGCATACTGGCCAAACAGAGGTGACCTCTGCCGGACATACAGAGGTATGTCACACCCATAGCTGGGTGACAACCACCATGGCAACATATCATAATCCCTCCAGGATACATGCTCTATGGCCCTAAACCTTGTCAGCTCACTAAACAGCACATGCTGGAGGGATAGGTTCCCATCTCAGAGATATGCCATACACCAGAATAGACCACATAGCAATAGAAAACAAGGCTCCTCCTTAGCAGTTGTTATAAATACCCCTGATGATTGTGTGGGAGATTGGTAATACACCCCAGGAAACACCTCTGTGGTTCTGGTTGGCAGGGGCAAGTGAAATCAAAGTACATGTGTGTCAAAGGCCAGGGTAGCATATGGCTAGGCTGCCGTAGGCCCTAGGGCCAATAGCATATTACCTACCTATGACACTATGCACTCACACATGTACTTAATGCAATAGCTGCCATGTGAGGCTGAATAAGTGTAACGCTGAATGTGTGCAAGGTCTGTAAAGGTTTGATAGCTTAGTGTGACAAAAT